>NW_024068468.1:0-142007 GCF_009389715.1 Phoenix dactylifera | reverse complement strand
GACTCGGCACTTTACGGGGACGACTCTGGAATTGTATTGTTTGAATCCTTGTTTTTCTGTTTTTCTAAGAGGGTCGTCTCTGTACTTTACGGGGACGTCTCGGCTTGTTTGCACTTTTTGCATGGGGACGACTCCGCTGCCTTGGGGACGACTCCGCTGTTATAACTCCGAAAAACATGTCTTCTGCAATTCTCTGAGAGAGTCGACTCCGCTCTTTCAGGAGACGTCTCCGCTGCCTTATCACCGAAAATGACATCCTCTGGAAAACCCTGAGAGAGCCGACTCCGCTACCTCGGAGACGACTCGAGAAGTCTGCTTTTTACTTGCGGGGACGACTTCGCGTACGGTGGGGATGTCTCGCGCATATCTCTTGAAAACTGCCTTTCTGCCGCCACTGAGAGAGTCGACTCCGCTACTGAGAGAGTCGACTCCGCTATCGCGGGACGACTCGGCAGGTGCCGGGGACGTCTCCAGATGTGCCAGTTCTTTCTGTTTGTCCCAGAGACGTCTCTGAGACAACCCGGAGATGTCTCGGCTGTCCCTGAACTTTTTCTTTCATCTCAAAAATTCTTCAATAAGTCCTTAAAAAATCATGGGAACTTGCCTAGACATTTCTTAACAATATTCTTAATAAAATACATGAAATCCTCAATTAAATTGTTAAGATAAATGGAATTATACTCTAGTGTTTTGTATTCATCAAAATCCATTAGGGGGTCAACACCATAGCTGCACAACAATAAAAAGTTATAGTTATTTCACAATATAAATGTCAACAAATCCAATCAAAGTAAAGAACAATCAGTGGACCTGTTGCTTTCCCTTTGCTCTTCCTCATGTCTGCACAATTATAATTTATAAGTCTAAAATTAGTTATATTAGCATTTCCAAGTGGACAAAGTAATGAAATAAGGCAACGATATCTACCTTATTATTAATTTTTGGAGAATTTGGAGAGTGCCATGTGATATTGCTTATTGTCTGACAATGTATGAAGCAAGAATCTATAAACATGCCCCCATTCCTGTTATGCTGAAAATCACTCAAGGAATTAAGCAAGGCAACCCTGAATCCTGCCAATAAAAAATGCAAGGGAGATATTTTTTTGTACTAATCATCAGTGCCAACAGAAATAGAAAGTTAAAAATCATGCAAAATGAAACTTTGCAAGTTATGACCTTGGAGAGATTCAATCTGGTTGGAATCACAATTGTGAATGTTCAGCTTGCACCTTTGCCATGATTGTTGAGTATCAGATGATTCTGGAGCCAATATATGTTGTATCTGAATACATTGTAAACCATATTGTGAAATGATATTTGAGAAATTACACATATTGATAAACAAAAGAAAGCATAATGGATAAGCATTACCTGCCAAACATCGTATGCTGGGTTGAGAATAAAGAGTGGGGTGTCTATGTTCTTAATAATCTCATGTGCAAAGAAACACTGAAAAGAAAATTCGACGCAAAATTTGAAAAAAAAAATGCATAAGAGGGTGCTTTCATCAACTGGTGGTAATGTAGATGATAACAAAAAGCAGAATGAAGACCTGCCTGAGATGGTTCCATCCTTGAGGTGCAATCCTGAAATTTCTTTTCTACATCCTGAAATCAAATTGGTCAAGATGGTTCCATTTATGCAAATAAAAGAAGATTAAAACTATTCTTTAACTTCTAAAGCCAGTGACTAAAACTAGTGGTAGTTCTGCATGAAATCTCAGAGGTAGAACGAAAGTTAACCGTAGACCAGAAAAAAGATACTATGCACAGAACACTATCAGGAATGGAGCTCAAATTTAATAAACAGTATTGAACAAGAATATATATAAATGCAGCTTGATGATGAAACCAGTAGCCCTTAGAATAATCATATGTCTCTACATACTCAAAGAATGTTAAGAGAAGATCAAGAAACACAAGAATGGACAAATATATTAAAGTTATTGGTATTCTGGTGCATAAGCCGCTACATCATATAGTCAGATTTAAATAGAATCGATGAACATAGCAAAGAAATAGCCTAGCCAAAAAATGCAACAATAATACAGCACGTGGTTTCATAAGAGTCATTTTCAGACTCCACATCATTAAGTCTCTGTGCATATCAGAACAGCTTACAGACCAGCATATTTCCAGTAATAAAGGTACACATGATCCATTCTATATATTTAGAATCTGAAACATGCTGTCTAGGAGAATATTAATCACTGAGTTCACATTATGGGTCATCTTCACTTTTAAAAGGTATGACAGACAGACATTGAAATTTTACAAAGAAACATGCACTGAATAACAAAAGAGCAGAGGATGTAGTGTTGATATATTGTAGATAAAAGTTTTACACGATTTCCACCTAAACAAATATAGATCAGAAGAAAAGCTATAAATAGTTCTATTTGTAACATGAATTCATTGAGAGAGAAGACCTAAAGGCGGATAACATCATCATAGAAAGATCAGATGAACCTTCTCTGAGAAATATCCATCCTGCAAGAAGAGAGGAAAAAACAAGTAAAGTAAGATCTAGTCAATATGAACACAAACACCACCTTTGAATTTTCAGATGTATCAATTTGGCCAGTAATATTTGCACTTTATCTGAAACTCTTCACGAAAATGATCAAAGAAACAGACAAATTCCATGATTCAAAAATTTGGGAACTCAAAATCAGATCAAAATGCAAATAGTTTGACTTAGGCAAGGTTAACCTGAACATATTTGTCAAAGCTTTGATTAATAGCATATACATAAAGTAACAGAATGAGTGAAGTTACCCATATTCACTATCTGAACTAAAATAAACTTTTAGTTAGAAAGAAGAACACTCTGTCACATTAGAAAAACAGTAAGCATAATTGATTAAGTTACATCTGTAATTCATGTACTACAAGATTGGATCTACAAACAAGCATGTCTCCCTATTTAATAATTTCTAGGATTTGAATGCCACCAAGATGGAAAACTAAGCTTAGATCAAGTTCTGGTAGGCTCTGAAAATGTGTTCATCTCAAGTTAGTTTCTAGAAAGTGGATTCAAATTTTGGGTATCTAGGAATAACAAATACTGATATTGTCAGCTTTTAGTACCTTCTGAGGTTAAGGTCCAACATGACTAGATATGGTCAACTATCACCAACCAAAATAATGTCACAGTCAACCATGGCCAACTATGGCCAGACAGAAACAAATAAACAATGCAAGTATTCAACTCTTCAAAAAGTTACTATGGAATGTATTCAAAAGAGAGGTGCATATGCGTCCAAGTTACACAAGCCACAATATCTACCTACATTTAGATGCCCTGAGGTGGATAACTTAAATGTCTTAAGGTAACCAAACTAGAAGACGTGAGAAATCCACTCTCAAACAGTGCATGCAAGAGATAGCCATGAAGTTGTTGTGGCAAGAATTAGTCATAAAGTGCACAAAATATTGTCAGAGGACCATACTCATCAAGGAAAAAGCCAGCATCTGCAAGACATTTAACAATGACCTCCTTCTAAAACTAGAATAGGTTTAGGTCCAAGACCATATATCCAAAGAAAAATAAGATTTTTATTATAGTATTAGTTACAAAAATATTCAACTATATCGGCAAAGAACATATAGAGCACAAAACCCTGTCAACCGTCTTTGCATTTTTTTCCAACAATAGATCAGATCAGATACATAGCACAAACCAATGCCACTCTGTCTCTTTTCTCCCCCTTCCAGATAGAGAAGTTCGAAAAGGGACTACCCGCAGCAGAGGGGGGAGGAATAACCCTCTCTGCCTTGCCCTACCTGCAGCAGGGGAAGGAAAAAGAAACCCCTCAAGGAGGGAAAGAAGAACCCTAGCGCGGCCGTCGACAACTGCGGCCATGACGGCGATCAAGCGCGGCGCCGGATCCACAGGTGGAGACCCTCGGTAGGTTCCTTCCCCCTTCCTCTTCCTCTTCTTCGTTTCTTTTATTTTGTTATAATGGGTAAAAGGAAATGGGGTTAGGGGTTACCTCGCTCCGGGAAGAACCAAATGTGGGTTCTGAAACCCTAGACGGCGAGCAAGAAGGAGGGGGGGCGTCGACGGGGTGATGTAGCCGCGATGATCTTGTCCCGGGTGAGAGTTGGATCGGGCCGATCGGGGGGCGTGATGTAGCCGTGGGTCGCCGTCGACGGGTAGGCAGGAATGGTCGGCAAGGGGGAGCCGAAGAGGAGAGGGCAGAGGTGGAGGAGAGGAGAGGGGAGAAGAAAGGGGAAGCCGCGATGCCAAAATCCCTAAACCTCCAATCGGGTGACGCCAATGTGTTATACTGACCGGGCTGATAGGGAAGTGCTTCGAATTGGCTCCAAATCGGGACTGGGTAAGTCGGTCTGCAAGCCAAATTTCATATGAAACTATTTTTTATCTATAAAGCTGATTGGACGGAACTTGATGTCTCCCAGCTCCCCACTCACGAGGACAAAAAAAAATCCCCACACCTTCTTCCAAAATCCAATCCCATTGCATGAAAGTAGCAGTAGGGGTGCAAATGGATCATGGCCGAATTTAGGTTATCGAAAAAATTTGGGCAGAACGGCGGGCACACTTAGTTTCATTTTGAATTTTCCTCCCTTTATTTTTTTTAAAATTTAAAATTACTCAAAAATAATATTTTAATATTTTAGAATTAAAAATTAAATTTGGTGATGGAAATGTTTGTCAAACACCCGTCACTGCCAAAAATAATTTTTTTAAAAATTTATAAACACTTGGGTTACGATTATTTGTGACGGCTGAATTTGTCACTGTCTCGTTGCAATTCGGTTATCATTTTGCTGACAGATATCCCGTCACTATGATGGTCACTAAGTTTTGGCGCCCCATCCTACCCGCGCATTCTGTGACCGGTCTGTCACTAATCTGTCACTAAGTTTACACCACGGTGACCAAATTTCTGTCGGTCACTAATCCGTCACAAATAGTGACTGATAACGGTCCGTCACTAATTTTTCTGTCACTATACGCGTGTTTTCTGGTAGTGTAATAATAGTAAATACAATCTAAGGTATTGAAAAAATATACACAACCTGAGCTCTCTCGGAAAACCAGTAATGGACAAGCTCCCTCCACTGATGAAAGATTACATATGGAGGACAAACACGGGCCACCTCCTCTTCAGTCATGCCCTCATGCTTCCAATCCACTTTAGCTTCGCCTTATATTCTTTCCACTTGCGGTTGACGGACTTCAGCACCCAATCATGGCTATTTGCAGGAAGAACAAACTTTTTCTACATCAAAGTCAAAAATGTTATATCAATGTTAAATCAAAAATAATTGAAGATAGTAAGCAACTTCAAATCTTTACCTCAATAACTCTAAAAAGCTCAATCTTATACGAAGGAAGCATTTCATTCCATTTTGTATAATTGAGCGGACACAATTGTCCCTTCCGGCGCAACCGATCCTAAAAAATGGATAAAATGCTTGCAGTATTCTTGATGGGCTGCCCCAGTTCGTTGCAATAGACGACAATCTTCTCATCCTCAGGTAGGGTCCATACGTTCCGTGCTCGAGTGGGCCCTCATGTTCTCCTCACTTTCCCCAGTCCATCTATAAAATAAGAAGTCCATTAAAGGCAAATGATTTAAAATAGTTAGATTGTAAGAGAAATTAATATAAAAAACTGTAAATCAAATTACCCAGGACATCCACGTCGTCCATGTCTGGACAATCTGTAGGTGGCGCGTGCTCAGACTGGGATCCGAACTGAGTATGGGGCTCATCGGGTTGCTGGGAACGATCAGAAGTAGATCCCACTGATGTGTGCTGAAACTCAATATCTCTGAAACGTTTTCCTCGCGGCATGGTGTAATCTAGTATGCACAAAAAAAAATCAATATTAGTTAAATATTAAAAGTATAGAAATAATTTATAAATTGCAAAATACTTTAATGCATAAAAGTAAATGTTTTTCTTACCATTAAAAAACTAGCCAGCTCTCATTCAACATCCATCCTAACCAAACTAGTAGAATTCAGTTCATCAATTGGCACAACATTAAAGGCATACACTGAGTATAAGTCTCATCATCCTCCTCTGCTAACCCTTTTCCCATATCATACAAGTCCCTAAGTTTAGTCTTAATAACAACAGACCAATCTTTATCTTTCGAGTCTTGCACGAAGAACACTTGTTGAGCTTGAGATGAAAAAACAAATGGGTCATCTTTCAATAGCACACCAGTATGTATCAACCTTAAAAAATTTACTAGTGTGAAGCCATTTATATCTTGCCTCAAACCTTTAGATGAGTTTATATCCACCCAATCACATCGAAATAATACTACCTTAAAGTTTCCGTAATAATCCAACTCATAAACATCTGTTTGGGCACCATAATAAATTTTTCCATCCGCCTCAACCATAACTCCACTATTTTGGGTTTTTCTAAATTTTTCATGTTTTTTTTTGCATAAAATTTAAAACCATTTATAATGAACCCATCATATCTGTTGACAATATTGTTCGGACCTCGAGCAAAGACTATTAATTCATTGGAACAATGTTTCTCCATCATGGTCGGTACCTAAAAAATTTAAGTCAGATAATAATTAATTTTTCAAAGTTCCGATCGTAGAATATAATAAAAGACCTAATAGGATCAACGTATAACCTGTTTTTAATAACCATTCAGGAAATAACTCAACCAACCATCTTTGCTCAATCCTTGGGGTAGGATGAATGTTATTGTTGGCGGCTTCGCTAAGCTACTAAAAATTCTCTGCACGAGAAAAAAATTATTTGTTTTGAATATTATATCTGATATGATAGTAAATTGTGGTTTCTTATAACCATACTGACCTGCGATACTCGAATATTAAGTTACTGTGAAGTAAGACATAACGATGTGCATGTGCCAATAATTTGTGATGAACTACAGTACTTTCAGCTTTCCTCATAAATCTTCCACTAGATGAGAACTTGTACTCCTCTGCATTATGTGTAATATCATAATTCCTTTGTGGCCGATTAAAAGCAGTTTCAACACCTTCAAGGTATCTCGAGCAAAATGTCAAACACTCATCAGCAATATATTCCTCAGCAATCAATCCCTCGGGACAGGCTCGATTGCGACATATTCCTTTAAGCGCACAAGATACCTTCAACAAAAAAATTTAATGCTCAACATCAACATCGAGGAAGATATTAGGATACATATTCATATTAATAATAAATATGGACATTCGAGTTTAAGAATATCACCTCTCAATAGGATACATTCAACGATAGTGAACCGGTCCACCAAGTTTAGCTTCCCCAACCAAGTGAATAAATGAGTAGATGAACCATAATAGTAAAAAACCTAGGAGGAAAGATCTTCTCCAAATGGCATAGTCTTAGTGCAACATTAGACTCCAATTGATCAAGCTCCTTGGGATCAAGAACTTTGGAACATAATGCCTTAAAGAAGGATGATAACTGAGACACAATTGCAAGAACTTGTTTCTGTGTTGACGATCTTAAAGCCAATGGAAAGATATCTTGCATCAAAATATGGCCATCGTGACTTTTAAGATTCGAAAGTTTTCGCTTTTTAAGATTAACGCATCTTGAAATATTCGATGCATACCCATCTGGAACCTTCATATTTTTCAAAACCGTTAGAAAAAGATCTTTTCTCTGGAATAAACATTGTGTAACATGCAGGAGGTATAAAATATTTATCATTGGGTTGTTCTTTCGGATGAAGCTCTTGTCTTATGCCCATGTCTTTCAAATCAAGACGCGCTTTCAAGTTGTCTTTGGTCTTTCCTTCAAGATTTAGCATTGTTCCAATCAAGTTATCACAAACATTCTTTTCTATATGCATGACATCAAGATTATGTCGAAGAATATTATACTCCCAATAAGGTAATTCAAAAAAAACGCTCCTTTTTTCCATAACTGCTTCTGTGTAGATACCGATCGAGTTTGTGCCATCGTCATTTTTCTGTCTATAAACGCTATCATCATTCTCGAAGTTGTCAGCGTCCTCAAAAACCTGTGTCATTGAGCTGCCAACATCCCCCCTTCCCTGCTTCTTTGAACTGTTGGATGCCTTACCAGGTATATAGTTAGTGCCATGAGTTTGTTTAAGAACTTCAGTTTCAATTGGCAGAATAGGTGCAGATCGCAACTCTATGGTACCATCAAACTGATTATTTTGATGTCGAAATGGATGGTTTGCTTCTAACCATCAACGATGACCCATGTAACAGAATTTTCTTCCATGTTTTAACCAATATGAATGAGTTGAATCTCCACAAGAAGGACATGCAATACGCCCCTTAGTGCTCCAACCGGATAAATTAGCATATATAGAAAAATCATTGATTGTCCAGATAAGAGCTGCACACAATTTGAATGTTCGGCCTGTGAAAGCATCAAATGCATCAATACCCTGCCATAACTTTTTCAATTCATCTATTAAAGGCTGCAGAAAAATATCTATATCATTGCCTGGGCTCTTATAATCGGAAATAACCATTGACAGAATGAGTGAAGACTGTTTCATACACATCCATGATGGCAAATTATATGGAGCCAAAACAACTGGCCAAGTGCTGTATGTAGAACTCATCGTTCGAAATGGATTAAATCCATCAGTTGCCAAACCCAGCCTAACACTGCGAACATCAGAAGCAAATTCGTGATGCCTATCATCAAATGCTTTCCATGCTAAACTATCCGCTGGATGTCTTAACATTCCATCCCTTGTACATCCTTCATCATGCCATCTCATTAAGGAAGCCGTCTTTGATGATGCATACAACCTTTTCAATCCAAGTATGAGAGGAAAATACCTTAAAACTTTAGCCAAATATTTTTTTTAGACTGTGCAGCATCCACTTCATTCAACAAATCATGCTCGTCTTCATTTTGTTTTTTCCATCATGAAGATCCACATGTTCGACACGAATCTTCATTGATATTTTCACCACGCTATAAAATACAGTCATTTGGACAACTGTGTATCTTCTCATGTCCAAGATTCAAGTCTTTTACTAGTTTTTTGGCTTCATAAGAAGTTGACGGCAAAATAACATCTTCTGAAAATGCATCTTTTAATAATTGAAGAAGCATAGTAAAAGACTTCCCAGACCATCCATTCAAATATTTCAAATGGAATAAATGCACCATAAAAGAAATCTTCGTAAAATTCTTACAACCCGGATATAGTTCTTTATCACAATCTTTCAGCAAGTTATGATATCGAGTTGTGTTATCTTTAGAGTCTATAGGTTCCTCAACATGTATAGATTCAGTAACGGTATGCTCATCACCTATTGGAGCTCCTTCTTGCTCCCCACTAAAATCTGTTAAATTTTAAATATTATGTTCAAGAGCATCTCTGAGTAAGCCCCTCATATCATCTTCTACAATAGGATTTCTGTCAGTGTTACTAGATCCAATACTAGCAGTATGCTCTATAATTAAGGGTTGGTTAGATGAAGACGATAAGCAAGACTCTCCATGAAATATCTATTCTGTATAACCCTTCAGAAAACCATTCTATACCAAATGTTCTTCAACAGTTTTTGGAGCGATAGCAAAACAATTTACACATTTTTGATATGGACAAAAAATATTCCCATTCATTTCAGATTTCTCAGAAGCAAACTTAACGAAATTCTGAACTCCATTCAAATATTCGGTACTGGATCTCGACTTATTTATCTAACTTTTGTCCATTCTCTTAAAATACTGATTGAACTGCAACTAATATAAAAAAATAATAAACAAAATTAGGGTATGAATCACTAATACAATAACATATTCTGTGACTGAGCAGATAAGCTCACTCCTCATCCTCTTTTTTAATTCTTATTTAGACATGCTTTTTAGAATTTTTTATGGGATAATTTGACTATTTCAACTCTTTCATCTGAACACATTGGTCTTTGCTTGAACTAAAATATTTTGTTTGAACCCAAATTTGACTTCCTAGTATTAGATTTATTTCAGACCAGTATTGATTTGAAATGTTTTTGATACCAAGCTTGCTGAAACAGGCATATGGATGAAAAACCATGCTTCCTTCTCGTCAGTCTTAGACTCTTTAGATATTTCTTTTCTGTTTTCACATAAGAAAAGTTTTTAGTTTATCTAAGTTGCTTTTCAGCTTGTTGGAAACCTAGAATATACTTGTATGAGTCTGAATTCAACTCTTATATTGAGTATTTGTGGAAGAGAAATGGGGCAGTAGTTTGAGTTGCATTATTGAAAATCAATAATTTTCAATACTGTTTATAAAAACAAGTTTATGATGGCGTGCATGATCAGAAGATACGAAACAAGAAAAGCATCAACGATACATAAAAATCATAGGCAATGGCTACTCCTTTGAAGGCCGACATGATTTGGACGAGGGGGAAAACATTCCAAGAAACCTTACTGTTGCTGGAAATTGGACCCGGGGGCAATCTTCGGTCGAGGAGAGGAAACGACTGTTCGTTCTCACGGCGGGGCGGCGTCCTCCGTCCGGGGCTGTCGGAGAGAAGGAACAGCAGGTCCTCGCAGCGGGGCGGCGATCCGTTGGCTGGCGGCGTCCTCCGTCCGGGTGCCTGCACACGAACCAGTGGCCGGGTTCTCCGGCGCCGGCCCTCCGACGCTCAAGTCAGGGAGGGGGCAAATAGTGGGGAGAAGGAGATAAACAGTGATTTTTGGGTGTATGAATGTTCCGATCCCCTCTTGGGAGGCCAAGGCTCCCTTTTATATGCGGGGGTCGGTTTACCTGTGATGTAACAGGGCGAGGCCGTAGTACGGCTTGGCATGTTGTTCAGGTCGGCGCTCGGTCAGGCGAGTCATTGCACTGATGTCGGCGGTATGGCCGAGATCAGAGACTTATCATAGTCGACTAGACCCTGCTGGGTCGATTTGCCGTGGAGAGCCGGGGATCCGTAGATGTCAGGAGCCATGCGCATTTATTGTGGAGTAAGCCGGAGATCCGCATTTATTATGGGGTAAGCCGGAGATCCGCATTATTGGTGGAGTAAGCCGGAGATTCGTATTTATTATGGAGTAAGCCGGAGATTACAGCGGCCATGCGCAATAAATGCCGGAAGGGTGTTAGAGTACGGTCCTCGGACATCGGGGTTTCTCTTAGGTCGGAGGTTTCGGGGTCGGTCATCTTGTGGCCGAGCGTTCCGAGGTCGGACGCTGACTTCGGCTGTCCGGGGTCGGAGGTTGTACGGCTTCTTAGGGGTATTTATGTCATTTGGGGAAACTTTATTCCCCCCAACACTACCCCCCGACTTCCGAGTTCGAGCGGCTTGTGGAGCTCGGACGTGGGAAGTAAAGTCTGTCACTAAGGTTGGGGGGAAGGTCTCGCCCGCCCCCTTGTGCTTTCCGGAGCTTTTATGGTGAGATATGCGCCCTTTGGCGTCTCGAGGCTGCTTTATTCGGTGAGCTAATGATGGAGCTCGTATCATCATGCTTCTTGAATCGCCAGGATCATTTTACGGCGGATTAATAATGGGGGACCTCGAGCTCGTCGAGGCGGTGTCTCGATTCCGTAATCGATGTTTCTGGCTCATTAATGAGTGTGCCGTTACGGGGTTTGAAACGGGCACGCGGCGCGACCCGAGGTCGGACGCTTTCGATTTCATGTTACTGGATCATAATTCCGAAGAAGTGGAGGCCTCATCGGGGCTCCACGTGTCCCAGATCTTATTAAACGAGGGGAGCGGGGGTTATGTCCGCTCGTTCCTCAGGACGATTTGATTCTGTGGGCCCATGATGAGGCCCCGAGATCCGATGGGACAACGCTTCGATTTCGTATCCGATTCATTAGACCAGAGTGAATACGGTGCCTCGGCTTCCGAGGTCGACACGTGGCGCAACCCGGGGGGATGGGAACCGACCCCGTCGATCTGGGCCGTCAGGGGGGTCTATATAAACCCCACGAGTCTGCCCTAAAGGTCTTGTTTGGCTGCCTCTTATTTTCGTCGTCTTTCCCCCCTGCTTTCTCCCTCAGCTGAGTCTTGCTGGTGGTGCCCGGAGCGATTTCCGGCAATGTCCAGTAGGTTTTCTTCCCGTTTTCACTAGGGTTTCCTCTTTTCTCCTCCTCGTCAACCTCCATTTTCTACTCTTAACTTTTGCTCCACTCTTCCGTAAGAATGGGTTCCGGTCCCGAAGAGGTTGGGTCGAGTCTGTCGGAAGAGGAGCTGGAGTTAATCCGCTCCCGTTTCTTCTTCCAGCCCGGGTTTCGCCTTGAAACCGCAGGGCCGGAAGATAGGGTGACGCAGCCGCCCCCAGGTCGGATCGCGGTTTACCGCGAGACACTTTGGGCGGGCCTGCGTTTTTCCGCCCATGAGTTCGTGAGCAACTTGCTGGCCGAGTACCAACTCGTCCCGGCGCAGTTGGCTCCGAACTCATGGAGGACCATAATTGGGTTTTTATCCCTGTGCCTCGGGCACGGAATCCCGATTACGGTAGGCCTTTTTCACCGGTGTTTTCTGTTAAAGAAAAATCCGGCGGACGTAGGGTGGTTATATTTCGCCTTTCGGGGCGGTATGTCACTCTTCCGGGGCGCCCCTTCCTCGATTCACGAGTGGAAGAGGAAGTTTTTCTTTCTGGCGTCTGCGGCGCCTTGGGGGTTCGAGCCAAGGTGGGGACACCCTCGGCTGAAGGCCCTCAACAAACTCTCCGAGCCCACGGGGAGGGAGCTGAGGACCCTGGACTCTTTGCGAGCCCTCGGGAGGGGCAACGACCTGACCGAGCTCCTGCGGGAGGACGCCCTGGCGAGCGTGGGTCTGAGCTCGGCGCGCCCCGAGGGTAAGGGCGGTTGCATTATTCTATTTATTTATTTCTTGTTCTCCGTCTTTACGGTCACTGGTCTGACTCTTAACAAAATTTTTGATTTCAGATATTCCACGCATGCCGACCAGCAACACATCACTTTTCTCTCGCCTGAGGAGGCGAGAGGCCGAGGTCGGGGGCGCAGTGCCCCAGCCTCGGAAGAGGGCGAGGACGGACGGTGCTTCTTCGTCGGCCGGGACGAGTGGCCCCGAGGCGGGGGCCCCTGCAGCCGACCCGAGGCGGGAGCGGGTTGTTGGTGATGCGGGCCCGTCGGCCCCTCCTTGCCCTACCCCCCTTTCCCAGCGGGGGGAGCCGTCCGTGGTCCGGCCGCAGCAGCCAGGACCCGGGCTTACCCGAGGCACCGAGGCGAGCGGCTCCGGGACCTCGGGTTCGATCGTGCCAAGCTCTTCTCGGGCTTTCCGAGAAGAGTCGGCCGAGCCGGACTCTCCTACTCCCGAGGGGCGCTCGGCCTTTCAAGATGCCGAGGTCGCACGCTCCATGTTGCGGCGTGCGGTGCTTCCAGCGGACCGGGCCGTGTTCCGGGGTATTTCGCTGGAGGAGGTCGTCGGCAGTGCTTACTGCAACACTGCCCGGGTAAGCTTTCTTCTTAATTTCCCGGAGTTTTTAGCGTACATATGTGCTTTTCAACTCACAATACCCTCGCTTCTTCCTTTTCAGCATATTCTCGAGCTCGACACCATGGCGTTCATCGCCCATGGGTATCGGGAAGAAGTTCAACAGCTCGGCCAGCAACTGGAGCCGGCCAAGAAAAGAGTCGCCGAGCTGGAGGCGGCGTTGGCCGCGGCCGAGGTTCGGTGGACAGCCACCGAGGCTGAGCGCCTTGCCATGGTGGGGGCGCTCGAGGAGGAGAAGGCGGCTCATGCCCTGACCAGGGCAACCATGCGCGGCGCGGAGGCGCGCTTAGGGGAGGTCCAGGCCAGGGTCGCGGCTCTCGAGTATGAGGAGGGGGTCTTGCGCCTCCGACTCGGGCAACTTGAGGCCCGGGAGAGGAGGGCCCTCGAACGAGCCGAGCATGCTGTGGAACTCTTCAAAGAGTCGCAAGAGTTCCGCGACATGTTGGAGGAGGAGACGGTCGACGGTTTCCTTCGAGGCTTCGAGAACTTCCGGGACCAGGTGCGCCGGTACTGCCCTCAGTACGACTTCTCGACGGTCCGTCCGAGGGAGGACCGGGGCTGGGGGTCCGACGTGCAAGCCCTTCCTGCCATCCTGACGTCCGAGGCGGGAATATACGAGCAGGACCCCGCCGAGCCTTCGACGGGGGTAGCCGAGGCGGGCGGTGTCATGGAGGCGGCTCCGGCGGCCGAGTTCGATGCTGTCCCGGAGGCGGCACCCGAAGCTCCTGCTCCCGGCCCCGAGCCTGTTCCGGAGGAAGATCATGAGGTCATCAATGTGCCGGATGACCCCCCGGATGTGGCCCCCGCCGCTTAGGACTTAAGCATATTTTTCTTTTCTTTTTCATTGTATCCGGGGTCGGCCCTTGAGTGGCCGACTTCCAATTTTGTAATTGGCCCTCCGGCCCTTTGTTAATGAAGAAATGTTTGTCATTCTGTGTTCATCTTTCCCTCTGTTGTCGTGGATGAGGCTAGAACCTTGGCTAACCGCCTCGACGACCTCTAACTTCGTATTTTAATCTTTGGGCTGCTTAACGAAGCTGCCCTTTTCCCTGGCTATATCTTAGCCTTCTCGGATTCCAGTCGTCTCGACTAAAGGGAGCTCCGAGCTTAGGTTTCTAGAAAATTTCTCTAAGTCCTATAACTCGGATCTTAGAGTCGTGGGAGTTGCCACGTTTGGCCTTTAGGAAAATCTTAAGGCACCGAGGTCGGGCCTTAGCCCTTCAAGTGGGACCGGAATAGGTCTATTCGTGCCGCTATTCGGGGAGTTTAGTCGGGTTTTCGAACTCAACTCCGAACCTCTCATAGGGAGCGCGGGCTAATAAACAAGTTATTGCCGAAGGTTTTCATAGTTATCGTCCTCGGACCCTGCCGAGATTTCGGCGAACAAGGCTGGGATTCCCAAAGATCGCCTTGGTACCTGTGCTTGGCTGGTACATTCGTGGCCGGGACCACTTTCCCAGCTGGACGTCGGAGTTTACTTAGAAGAGCCGAGTTGGGCCCTACTTTATAAAGCCTTAGTACGGATTACGGAGACTTGACGAACAGAGCAGGCATAATGAGGTTGGGAGGTCGGTCTTAAGCCGACCCAGCGAAGAAGCCCGGCTTTGGGGCAAAATAAGACTCCAACATTGGACGAGATCCCGCTTGGCAATATGTAGATAAAATTTGACAAGGAGGGCGTCTAGTTGGGTGTACCGCTTGCATTCCCGGGGTCATGCTTCGCATGGTGGAGTAGGTCGCTTCCCTTCCTCGTCGACCTCCGGAGTCATTTTTGACTGGTAAAAGGGGCCTGGGCTTCCCATGGACCCGGCGACTCTCGCCGGAGTTGAGAGGATCTGGGGAGGCTTTGTTAATTTGTAGCCCTTTGTGAGATCGAGGGGGCTTAAGACCCTATGGTCGGACCTCGGAGCGCCTCAGCCTTGGTCGAGGGATCTCACATCAGGTCGGCGGGTTTGTGGACGCCTTGCTGACCTGTGATACCTCCCGAGGTCGAGGGAGTCTGGTTCTCTACGGTCGACTCTCGGGGCATCCCGACCTTAGTCGAGGGATCGCTCGCTTCGGGGGTCGGGGATCGTCGACCGCTCCCGGGGGTCCACTTTGTGGCGCCCCGGGTGGAGCCACCCTTTCCACCCCTCACGGCGCCTTCCCGAGGTCGAGGGAGTCTGGTTCTCTACGGTCGACCCTCGGGGCATCCCGACCTTAGTCGAGGGATCGTTCGTCAGGTCGGCTGGTCTGGGCACACTCTACCGACCGGCGACGCTTTCCGAGGTCGAGGGAGTCTGGTTCTCTACGGTCGACCCTCGGGGCATTCCGACCTTAGTCGAGGGATCGCTCGCTTCGGGGATCGGGGATCGTCGACCGCTTCCGGGGGTCCACTTTGTGGCGCCCCGGGTGGAGCCACCCTTTCCACCCCTCACGGCGCCTTCCCGAGGTCGAGGGAGTCTGGTTCTCTACGGTCGACCCTCGGGGCATCCCGACCTTAGTCGAGGGATCGTTCGTCAGGTCGGCTGGTCTGGGCACGCTCTACCGACCGGCGACGCTTCCCGAGGTCGAGGGAGTCTGGTTCTCTACGGTCAACCCTCGGGGCATCCCGACCTTAGTTGAGGGATCGCTCGCTTCGGAGATCGGGGATCGTCGACCGCTCCCGGGGGTCCACTTTGTGGCGCCCCGGGTGGAGCCACCCTTTCCACCCCTCACGGCGCCTTTCCGAGGTCGAGGGAGTCTGGTTCTCTACGGTCGACCCTCGGGGCATCCCGACCTTAGTCGAGGGATCGCTCGCTTCGGGGATCGGGGATCGTCGACCGCTCCCGGGGGTCCACTTTGTGGCGCCCCGGGTGGAGCCACCCTTTCCACCCCTCACGGCGCCTTCCCGAGGTCGAGGGAGTCTGGTTCTCTACGGTCGACCCTCGGGGCATCCCGACCTTAGTCGAGGGATCGCTCGCTTCGGGGATCGTCGACCGCTCCCGGGGGTCCACTTTGTGGCGCCCCGGGTGGAGCCACCCTTTCCACCCCTCACGGCGCCTTCCCGAGGTCGAGGGAGTCTGGTTCTCTACGGTCGACCCTCGGGGCATCCCGACCTTAGTCGAGGAGGCGCTACGGGGGGCCGCGAAGGTACTACCCCGTTGTTGGTGTTGAGCGCCACGGGGGACTGCGAAGGTACTACCCCGTCTTTCCGAAGTATCGAGGGGTCTGGGCACGCACTGTCGACACTCGGGGCATCTCGACCTTAGTCGAGGAATCTCGCTCCAGTCGACGTTTCACCGTCCTGCGATTCTTCCCGAGGTCGAGGGAGTTTGGGACTCTACGGTCGAGCCTCGAGGCATCCCGATTTTGGCCGGGGGATATTCGTAAATTCTCGGAGTTCCAGCTTCGTGGGATCAGAGTCCCTTCCAGGGACTTCAATTTGTACGCCCCTGGCCGTTGTACCCGAGCGATTTGATACGGTCCTTCCCAGTTTGGGGCGAGCTTTCCTTGCTCGGTTGGTTGAGAAGCCTCGGCTTTCCTGAGGACGAGGTCCCCTACTTTGAAGAGCTTGGGCTTAACTCTGGAGTTGTAGTATTGGGCCGTTCGCTGTTGATATCTTGCCATGCGCACCCGGGCGACCTCTCTTGTCTCTTCGACGAGGTCCAAATTGCTCCTGAGCTGGGAGGAATTGGTATCGGGGTCGTAATGCTCCACCCTCAGAGAAGGCAAGCCGATCTCCAATGAGATGACGGCCTCAGTGCCGTATGCTAGGTTGAAGGGGGTCTCTCCCGTGGGCAATCGGAACGTGGTCCGGTACGCCCAAAGGACATTGTACAAGTCCTCGACCCACTGTCCTTTGGACCGATCAAGCCTAGCTTTGAGTCCCTGCAAAATAGTTCGGTTAGTTACCTCAGTTTCCCCGTTTGTCTGGGGATGGGCAACCGAGGTGAAGCGATGATCAATGCCGAGCTCAGAGCAAAACTCCCTGAAATGAACATTGTCAAATTGTCGACCATTGTCAGATATAAGGATACGGGGTAGTCCGAATCGGCAGATTATAGACTTCCACACGAAGTCCCGCATCTTTTGCTCGGTGATCCGGGCGACAGGTTCGGCCTCGACCCATTTGGTGAAGTAGTCGATGGAGACGACCAGGAACTTTCTCTGTCCGGTGGCCAGGGGAAAGGGCCCCAGGATGTCGATCCCCCATTGGGCAAACGGCCAGGGGGCGATGATGGAGGTCAGCAGGGCTGAAGGTCGACGCTGGATATTGGCGTTTCGTTGGCCTCGATCGCACTTGCGGACGAAATCCGTTGCGTCCTTCTGGAGTGTGGGCCAATAGTATCCCTGCCGCAGGATCTTGTGGGCCAAGGCTCGACCCCCCAGGTGATTTCCGCAGATCCCTTCATGGACCTCTCGGAGGGCGTAATCCGCCTCGGAGGGGCGGAGGCATCTGAGAAGGGGAGAAGTAAATGATTGTCGATAGAGTTTACTCTCGTACAAGACATACCGGGGAGCCTGGCGCTTGATTCGGCGAGTCTCCGTCTCGTCATGAGGTAGAGTACCGTCCTGAAGATAGCAGACGAGCCCGTCGATCCAGCTTGGCTCGGAGTCAATGCACATAGTGGGCTCGGGTTCCTCCGTGCTGGGGACCCGAAGATACTCGAGCGCTGTTCCCTTGGGAAGCTCGCTCATGCGGGAGGTGGCCAGTTTGGATAGCTGGTCTGCCCTGAGGTTTTCCGCTCTGGGAATATACTGAATATTGAAAGAATTCAGGGCAGATGTGAGTTTCCGCACCTTTTGGAGATACTTTTGCATGGATGGCTCTTTAGCTTCAAAATCTCCTTGGACCTGGTTCACCACCAGCTGGGAGTCGCTAAAGGCCGTCAGGTCTCCCACTTTTAGTTCTTTCGCCAGCTTGAGCCCGGCGATGAGAGCCTCATACTCGGCCTCATTGTTCGAGGCCGGGAACTCGAGGCGCAGAGCTTGCTCGGCCACCACTCCATCTGGACTGGTGAGGATAAGTCCGGCCCCGCTGCCCCCCGGGGTCGAAGACCCATCTGAGTGCAGGACCCATGGCTGTTTCGGGGTCTCCTCCACGGACTCGGATGGCGGCTCGGGGTCGTCCGGAAGGGTGCACTCCACGATGAAGTCGGCGAGTATCTGAGTTTTGATAGCCGGCCTGGGCCGATATTCTAGGTCGAATTCCCCGAGCTCGACCGCCCATTTGGCGATCCTCCCCGCACGATCCGACCTCTGCAATATCTGCTTCATAGGCTGGTCGGTTAATATAACTATCGTGTGGGCTTGGAAGTAAGGCCTGAGTCTCCGAGCCGAGTTGATGAGAGCGAAGATGGTCTTCTCAAGTTTAGAATATCGGGTCTCAGCATCCCTGAGAACCCGGCTGGTGTAATAGACCGGCTTTTGGAGCTTGTCTTCTTCCCGGACGAGGACCGAGCTTACTGCAGCTGGGGAGACGGCCAGATATAAGTAAAGAATTTCGCCCTTCTGGGGCTTGGTGAGCAGCGGGGGAGAGGCCAGGAGGCTCCGAAGCTCTTCGAAGGCTTGCTGGCATTCTTCTGTCCACCGGAAGTCTTTCGGCCGTTTGAGGCTCTTGAAGAAGGGGAGGCAATGCTCGGCTGATCGAGAAACAAACCTTCCCAGGGCGGCTATCCGCCCCGCGAGCCGCTGCACCTCCTTAACTGTCTTTGGAGGCGACATCTCTTGCAGTGCCCGAATTTTCTCCGGGTTGGCTTCAATTCCGCGTTGGGTCACTATGAAACCCAAGAACTTGCCCGAGGTGACTCCAAACGCGCACTTCGCCGGATTGAGTTTCATTTGGTATTTTCTGAGCTTGGCGAATGTCTCGCCGAGATCGGCTATGTGGTGTTCCGCCGCTTGGCTCTTTACCAGCATGTCGTCCACATAGACTTCCATGTTCCGGCCGATCTGGTCTTTAAAGATTTGGCTGACCAGTCTCTGATAGGTGGCCCCAGCGTTTTTCAGGCCAAAGGGCATCACCTTGTAGCAGTAGGTGCCCTTGTCGGTGATGAAGGCCGTCTTCTCCTCGTCTTCTGGCGCCATTCGGATTTGGTTATATCCTGAAAAGGCGTCCATAAAAGTTAGCAGTTGGTGTCCTGAAGTGGAGTCGACGAGCTGGTCGATGCTCGGGAGAGGGAAGCTGTCTTTTGGGCAGGCCTTGTTCAGGTCGGTGTAGTCCACGCACATACGCCATTTTCCGTTGGCCTTCTTTACGAGGACTACATTGGCGAGCCAATCCGGGTAGGAGACCTCCCGGATGAAGCCGGCTCTGAGGAGTTTGTCTACCTCCTCGGCCGCAGCTCGTTGTCGCTCAGGGGCGGAGCCTCTTTTCTTCTGCTTTACAGGCCTGCTGGTTGGCCTCACCTGGAGTCGGTGGACCATGACCTCGGGGTCAACTCCTGGCACGTCCGCGGGTGACCAGGCGAAGACGTCAGCGTTGTCCCGCAGGAAGCTGACGAGGCGATTCCTCTCATGGGCGCCGAGGCCGGAGCCAACCTGCACGGTTAGCTCGGGAAAATTTTCTTGTAGTGGGATTTGAATAAGGAGCTCACCGGGCTCTACTTGCTTCTTCCAGAGGGTGTCCCTCGCATCGAGGGTTTCTATGGGCAGTGAAGGGCCCATCGGGCGGTCTGGTGCCTCGGCTGGTTACTTTACTGTGTGGGCCGCCATGTAACATTGCTTGGCGACCAGTTGGTCTCCGCGGACCCCGCCCACTTCTTGGCCGGTGGGGAACCGCATGAGCAAATGGCGGGTTGAAACCACGGCTCGAAGGGCGTTTAACCCTGGGCGCCCAAGGATGGCGTTGTAGACCGAGGGCAGACGGACCACCAGGAAGTCCGTCCTCACAGTGCTCTCCCGGGGGGCGAGGCCAACTGTGACAAGGAAGCTAGCCTCACCTTCAACCGGGACCGCATCTCCGATAAACCCGACCAGCGGGGCATTGATTCTCCGGAGGTGTCCTTCTGTCAACCCCATTTTTTGGTAGGCATGGTAGTACAAAATGTTGGCTGAGCTTCCATTGTCAACTAGGACACGCTTTACATCAAACCTATTTATAATCATTGAGATGACCACAGCGTCATCGTGAGGGGTCTCAACCCCTTCTAAGTCCTCGTCCGAGAACGAGATGACTTCATCAGTGCGTGGGCGCTTCGGGGGTGCTCCCTGGGCGGCTGTTCCTGTCGAGGTCCGCCCAATCATGTTGATGGTGCCGGCGATAGGCCTGTTGCCGCCAGGATTTTCGGTTGGTGCGTCATTCTCCGCCGGCCTCCTTTCCTCATGTCGGTTCCTCACGAACCGGTTGAGTACTTCCCGTCTGATGAGCGCTTCTATCTCGTCCCGGAGTTGGAAGCAGTCCTCCGTGTCGTGCCCGCGATCTCGGTGGAAGCAGCAGTACTTCCTGGGATTTCGGGGAAATCCCGTGTCTCGCATAGGAGGCGGGGGTCGGAAGAAGTCCCGACCTCAATTTCCATCAGGATCTCGGCCCGAGGAGCATTGACGGGTGTATAGTTCTCATACCTCGCCTGGTACGTCCGGGGCCGTGGTGGAGACCTCGGGTGAGGAGGTGTCCTCTGCTGAGGTCGCCCCTGTTGACGGGGCGGGCTCCTCAGTCTGGGGAGATTCTTCTCTCGGCGGGGAGATCGGCTTCTTTGTCGACCGCGCTCCTCGCGGCGCTTCTTCCGCTTCTTCGAGGTGGGCTCGATTGCCCCCCGTCTGGAGGCGACTGCCTCCTCGGCCTTGGCGTACTTCCGGGCTCGGGCAAGCATTCCGGTGAAGTCGGCCGTGAAGCTCTTCTCGATGGAGAAGAGGAATCGATAGGAGCGGACCCCAGTCTTCAGAGCCGACATGGCTATCGATTGGTCTAGCTTGCGAACCTCCCATGTGGCGGCGGTAAAGCGATCCAGGTACTCTTTGAGGGACTCCCCCTCCTTCTGCTTGATGTCCAGGAGGGAGTCTGATGTTCGTCGCTGGCGCCGGCTGGCAGCAAAGTTGGTGGCAAACTGCCTGCCGAGCTGCTCAAAAGAGGACACCGTGTTCGGCTTCAGACCAGAGAACCAAAGCCGAGCGGTCCCTCGGAGGGTTGCTGGGAAGGCCTTGCAGAGTATGGCCTCCGAGGACCCTTGTAGGGCCATGAGGGCCCGATAACTCTCCAAGTGGTCGAGGGGGTCGGTGATTCCGCTGTAGGGCTCCACCTGAGGCATTTTGAACCTCGCGGGAACTGGCTCGTCCTCGATCTGGCGGGAGAAGGGGGACTTGGTAGTGAACTCAAAGTCCCCTTCCTGTCTTGCCTTCTTGCTGTGGAGTGCCGCAATCTGGCGCTCCAGATGCTCGACTTTTCGGTCGAGCTCCCCCACCCGTGGGATTGTCGCTGTGGTTTGCGCCAGCTCACGGTGATCCGGGGCTGACTCCGCCTCAGAAAGTTGGGGTCTCCGGTCAAAACCTTCTCCCGGTAACTCTCTCCGGGGAGAAGCTCGTTCTCCATCGTTGGCTCTGGAGGAGCCATGCAAATTTTGGCTGGGGAGAACCGGGCCGTTGGGGAGACACTCCGGCGGGGCTTGGGCCTGCGGGGGAAGTGCCGGTAAAGCCTCCACGCGCCGCAGGCCCTGAACGGCGGCAGCCAGGGCCTGGACTTGCTGTGCCAGGGCATTGAACTGTTCCGGCTGGACCTGAGGAGCTGGGTCAGCCGGAGTTGGAGAATTCTGGACGGAGTGTCCAGGACTTTGCGGGGGACGCCGGGAGACGTTAGAGGTTCCCTTACTTCTCAACTTCATGACTGCTACTCGGGCCCTTCCTCTAGCGCCAACTGTTGCTGGAAATTGGACCCGGGGGCAATCTTCGGTCGAGGAGAGGAAACGACTGTTCGTTCTCACGGCGGGGCGGCGGTCTGTCGGCGGGCGGCGTCCTCCGTCCGGGGCTGTCGGAGAGAAGGAACAGCAGGTCCTCGCAGCGGGGCGGCGATCCGTTGGCTGGCGGCGTCCTCCGTCCGGGTGCCTGCACACGAACCGGTGGCCGGGTTCTCCGGCGCCGGCCCTCCGACGCTCTAGTCAGGGAGGGGGCAAATAGTGGGGAGAAGGAGATAAACAGTGATTTTTGGGTGTATGAATGTTCCGATCCCCTCTTGGGAGGCCAAGGCTCCCTTTTATATGCGGGGGTCGGTTTACCTGTGATGTAACAGGGCGAGGCCGTAGTACGGCTTGGCATGTTGTTCAGGTCGGCGCTCGGTCAGGCGAGTCATTGCACTGATGTCGGCGGTATGGCCGAGATCAGAGACTTATCATAGTCGACTAGACCCTGCTGGGTCGATTTGCCGTGGAGAGCCGGGGATCCGTAGATGTCAGGAGCCATGCGCATTTATTGTGGAGTAAGCCGGAGATCCGCATTTATTATGGGGTAAGCCGGAGATCCACATTATTGGTGGAGTAAGCCGGAGATTCGCATTTATTATGGAGTAAGCCGGAGATTACAGCGGCCATGCGCAATAAATGCCGGAAGGGTGTTAGAGTACGGTCCTCGGACATCGGGGTTTCTCTTAGGTCGGAGGTTTCGGGGTCGGTCATCTTGTGGCCGAGCGTTCCGAGGTCGGACGCTGACTTCGGCTGTCCGGGGTCGGAGGTTGTACGGCTTCTTAGGGGTATTTATGTCATTTGGGGGAAACTTTATTTCCCCCAACACTTACATATCTGTAAGAGGAGTCAGAGCAAGAGGCAATCCATTGTACCGGAGATAGTAATGAACAGAAGAAGCCCAAGTCTCTGGAAAGCGCAAATCTAGAAGTACCATTGCTCTGCTACCATGTTATTATAACAACAGATGGATGAAGTACAAAGGGGAAAAAAAAAAAAGAGAATACAAAAGGAAATGAGATAAGGTTTCGCGATTTTTGACATGAGAGTTAGAAAAACATAGGCATGTAGACCAAAACTGAATACAAAAGTCATAAATGCTGATTATTGCTCGTTTTCTTTATTCTTCATTTTACCAACATTATATTTCACCAAGTTAATCAAAACATTTAGAGATTATAACGCTATCACGAGATCAAAACTGCGAAATTAGAACGGAATAAGAAAAATATCTTCCATACATTCGGCTGGAGATTCGTCGGGAGAAGCGGTTGGAGGAGAGGGTGGGGAGCCGGTGTGCGGAGGACGCCGCATACTGGACTGTTGCCACCGAAGAGGAGGGAGGAGGAGGGGACAAGGGTCGGCGCTCCGGAAACCCTAGAAACCCTAGGTTTTGGAGAGCGTGGAGGCAGAGGAGGGAGGAGCTAGGGTCGGCTAGGGCTTGATATCGATCGAAGATGGGGGAGAAGGGGGCGGCCGCTGGGTTTTGTTTAGAATTAGGTTTTCGATGATACGAATACGCGTCGTCGTAGGTTGTATAATACGACGATGCTAATTAGCGTCATATTATGCCGACGCCTTTTAAAGGCGTCGGGCTTTTTAGGCGCTACATACAAGCGTCGGCAAAAAAACGTCGGCGAAAACTAATTTTGCTGTAGTGACAGCACTATGGAGTGAAGAATTAAATAACTGCTTCCCTATAAAAGATATGTGTTATCAGCTTGTCATCAACCGAACACGCACCATCTTGGTGCAAACTGTATCCTGAATCATCAAGATAGGCAACTTATACACCAAATTCTGCTGATGGAAGGGTAAAGCCTAAATATCATTGCAACCTTTACAAAATTTGTGACAGAAAAACGTTACAAGCAATATTCTACATATAGATACTGCACTGGAGAACAAAAATAAGAATTTTATAATGCAATGGAAAAGAGATATAACATCCAATCCAAAAGTAGAGAAATAACAATTTCAAAATCCTAGAAATAGCTTAAGGAAATTATCTGAGGTGAGAAGAATATGGTGTATAATGGCATAATAATTATAGTAGCAGCATCAATCTGGGGGGTCTCTTAGATGAATAATTGAAGCCATACATATGGAAACTGTCACGCCTTGGGCCCAGAGTGCGACAGATGCCGCACACCTGCACGACAGACCGTACAGGCATGCAAGGCTCTGCATTATATCAAAGCAATGACAAATTTCTGATTTTTTTTATTAATAATTTACTCAAAGCAATCTTCCAAAGTTTCAAAATAACATATGACAACATAAATCAATTTCTCTAACTAGTCTATCTAAAATGCCAATAACTGAAAGAAATCTTCAAGAATCTAGCGCACTTTCCAAGTCCCGTGTGATCACGTGTCTGAATCTGAAAAATAGAAAAAATAGGATGATGAGTTACACTAGCCCAGTAAGCAACACAATACCCCAAATGTGGGGCCAAACATGCCAAATATTTAATTAAAATATAAAATTATCGACTGAAAAATAAATCACAAATGACATTTTTACAAAAACTCTGATATTAGAATTCCAACATCAATAGGCTATGACTACGTAACCTAATGGCATGGATCGCACAAAATACCAAAAACTATTATTATTAACCACAAGTGGCAACGGTATCCAAAAACTACAATTCTAATAACTGATGGCAACGGTGTCCAAAAACCACTATTCTAATCACTAGTGGGGCAGTGTCGAAACTAGTTTCTCATAGATACAAGTCGACAGGGCCAACAAATAATTTCAATTGGCAGGGCCAGAACATATCCTAACCATGCTGAGAATACGTACATATAAAAATAAATTGCATAAGTTGCCCAGTCATATTTTACAGATTTCATAGCATATAGCAAAATTTTCAAATGATATCTAACATGCTTGACCTATTTTACTAAATACAAAATATATTTCAAAATTTAATCAACTAATAATTATTTTGCTAGTAATTTGGAAAATACACTTTGAAGCATTAAGTTACTTATCTCTTCTTGCTTTAAATCCCACTTTAAACAAACGTGTTACATACACCTATTTAATATCATTAAAATGTTATTAATTTTAATATAATTTCAGAAATGAAAATAAAATACTATGGTCTCATGCCCCCATATCAGTTCGATCCAAACAAGGAGGATTCAACATGTCAGAGGTGAAGATCGAAAGTGGTCAAATCTAGTTGGGGTTGAAGTCATAGTTGATCTACCACCTAGGTACCGAGGCGATTCATGGTCTCTAAACTAGTTAAACATTGATCTGAGCAACAAGAAGAATAAGGCTTACACTAGGATCTCCGAGCATTTCTAAAGTGAGAAAAAGAGAAGAGAAAATCTCAGCTCAGGTCTGGATTTGGTTTGATCTTGATCTTGGGCTCGGTCTGAGTGGCTCGGGTCGACAATTATAAGAAAGGTCCAGATCTAGTCAAAATGTGGGCTTGCTTAGAGAGAGAAAAAGATACACGATTCAAGGCTAGTTGAGCTTTTGGGCTTGATCCACTTAGTTATGTTCAATCAGAGGCTTGGCCTATTCAGTCCAATTTGACCAAAATCAAAAAGAGATATTTGGCCTGGGTTGACCTAAATCAATCAATGTATCTGGTCCAAAATGAACAGACTCAGCCCACAATGGATGAACTGGGCCCAACAAGGCCCAAAAGAAATATAGCTTACAATAGATAAGCAGGGCCCAAAATGAATGATCGTGGCCCACAATAGGTAAACAGGGCTCAAAAGATATACGGCCCACAATGGACACGACCCAGCAGAGTGAATAGGGCCCAACATGGCCCAAAAAGTATATGGTCTACAATGAGCATGACCCAACATGATGAACAAGGCCCAAGCTTGGCCACATTGGCACGGCCCAAATAAGTGAACAGAGCCCAAAATGGGCATGACCAACAGGGCCCAAAATAAATGCATTAGGCCCAAATTCGAACAGGGCCCAAACGAATGACCATGGCCCAATCACGACCCAAAATGGTGTTCTTCATCATCAATCATTAATTATATATATATATATATATATATATATATATATATATATATATATATATAGTAACAAGAGAAAATGGAAAGAAACTAAAGAAAGAAGAAGGAGAAAAACAGGGTGAAGGAAGAGAAAGAAGGGGAAAGAGGGAGGAGCTCCAGCCACCCGTTGCGCGGCCAGCAAGAAGGTAGAGACCAAGTGTGTGTCCTCAATTTAGCCCGAACAGAGATGCCAAAGTGGCTTCGGTTTGACTTGAAATGGAAAAATAGAGGGGAGAAAGCTTACCAGCGAGCGACGGAGGCGGTGGATCATAGCCATGGGTGGCAACGGGTGGCGTCCAGTGGCTGCTACCATCGGCAAAGATAGATCTCAAATCAAGGAAAAAAACAAGGGAATGACTACAAAATGTCTTCGGGTGGCGTTCGGCCGGGGTGGCGCACCGGCCACCAGAAGGAAAGGAGGAGAAGGAGGGAGAGGGAGGAGATGGAGGGGAGGCTCAAAGGTGGATCAGAGTGGATTGATCTTTGGAAGGAGGAGTTTTTATAGGTGGGTTTTGGCCCGTTAACTGCCGCGATTCTCATGACAGCTGATCAGAATTTGTGGCCATTCAAGCGGCCACGGGGTGGCCGTGGGCCTGTCGCGGAACGGCCGCGGCGCCCCCGCTCCCATCTCACCTAAAGAAGGTGGAGAGGATCGCGATCACTATCCTCTGTTCTGGCTCTTCACAAGGGCCTTGGGCTGCGTTATCTTGCGAAAACAATACAATAAATGAGAAGAAAATACTGGTACAATATATTAGTTATTTCTTCTCATTTAAACAAGTCAATCCAGTGCCGAGGGAAATATGACCCTTGAAGCAAAAAGAAAGGAGGCACCGTGTGAGAGTACGTGCTATGAAGGAGAGTAAAACAAAAGAAGGGATACCATTCACATTGTAGCTGAGAAGAACGTAGACAGTAGATAAAGCAATAAAAGAATCAGTAATTAAAAACTTTCATAAAAAGAGCTAGTGCAGGGCATCATGCAAGTTCATACTGGAAATTTGAAATTAAAATAATATGAACAGATATCAGTAGTTAGCAAATGAAAAAACAAAATTAAGCTCACACCTACAAGAATAGGCGGATGTATGCATGAGACAGATGAGGTGCAATAGTGGATAACAATGTCAGATATGTGACATTGTCCTGAATACTCATAATTTCAAATTTTTTAAGACAAAAGGAAGCATTAACTATTCATGCTTCAATTGCCATAACTATAACAATGGGTCAACAAGAAATAACCAAAGCCATCCAATGTCTTTATGAATCCATCTTCCCCATTTAGTCCAATCAAGGTCTGCGTTTCCAGACATTCTATGCTTCTCAAATCCTTGGTGTAACTTCCCATCTAATATTGATGAACTTTCCCGACATCTTTCAGAACCCTGTATTGCAATTTGCAAATAGAACCCCTATTCGCATCAAGGCCTCGACTGATCTTTATTGGACTAGACTTACACCATCTTAAGCAGTTTATCAATTATTTTATACTTTTAGTTAACCTGAAAGTTCATACTTTATTTCTACTATATCTCAGAATCTTGAAGTGGAGAACAGAGCAGATATCAGATTCAGAGATGCAAGAGACATAGGGAGGTTAAAAGAACAGTTATTTAAAGAAAAAAAAGCTATTAAGAAGTAAAATTGAGATATGCTGCAAAGTTCCTTTATGCTTGTGGATCCTCAATCAAACAATTCAAGCAGTTTTCAGAGTAAAGTAATATACCAAAAAATTAGGTTCCAAAAATCAATTACAAATGTAGGACCCAGATATGCATTGCAACATGAACTAGTAATTGGTTTTTATGCAAATCCATTATGAAGTTTAGAAGCACCCTAACCCTCTTTAAGGGTGTGAATAGACAATAAAACAATTTTTTATGGATGTAAAGTACAAAGAATGCATAACCATATGAACCCAAGTAAGGACTGAGCTATATCTAAAATCATCCCACAACCCCTTGGTATGATGAAGGGAAAAAAGGAAAAAAATTAAAAATAGAAAAAAATCAGGACATTGTCATATTATACGCAATCATTAAGCTCAGTCAGCTTATTAATCCATCTAATCCATATTCCCATCAAGTGAAAGCTTTTACACTCTTAACTTGCATATTGTTCTTAAAAAATCCTTATAGCCATAGTATTAATTATTTCCTGCTAAACGAACAATAGTACTGACCCTTTTTTTTTTTACTTGACAAATTACAGCCTAACCCTCTCCTCTTCAAGTGCTATAAAACAATAAGACAGGTTTGCTGTAAAGCCTCCCAACAATTATAATCATCATTAGAATTCATCTCAAATAGACCAAACTATAACTCGCATGCAAGTTTTTCTTGACCTTACCCATTCCCAATCACACCCATTGGTTGCCACCGAGTCCCCTAATGACAAATATAATATTCATTGCAGATTGTTCAATTTGACATGATCCAAACCCAAACCTAGAGGGAATATAAAATTCTAACTGCAGCCCAGATCCACTGAAAATTAAGTCCACAACTCATTGCCTACCCAATCATTAGCAAATAATAGGACAAATTGTCAGGTTACTGAGTGCCATCTAGCACCCTAATCATCAGTCATGCAATAAATTATAGAAAGCTGCTGATGGTTTTCCTGACATTTACTTAAACTGAACTACAGAAAAGGGAACGAGAGAAGTGTCTCTAAAAGTTGCAGAGGTGAATAAGTTTAATGGTTGCAAAGGATGAGCCTTGTAATTAAACTAAAAATACTTAGTGGCAGCACAGAAAGAACAGGAAAGAGAAAACGTTGAGAAGAATTGCAGCATGGTTGTACAAAGTATTGTAAACAGTTGGAACACATCAGATGAAGGGCACCACAACAGATTAAGAACAACCTGAAATTTATCATGGGTGCTTAGGCAGGATTGGTATCCTCAAAGCTGTCAATGTCGTTGAAGTCGAGATCGGATGGTAGATCCTTCTTTGCTTTCCACAAAGCAGCACTGCAGCCCAATCATCGATAATCGTGATCGCTGACCTGGACAGTCCAAATGAATGAAGTTCGTTTAATTTTACTTCTGTTACATTCATAACCATAGTAGGCAAAAAATTTACTCATCAGAGTGAGGAGTGACCAACCTCTGCTGCTGCTCCTGTTGTCATGCTCCACCGCTGCCATCATTGACCTGACTGGGATATCTGAAACAAAGCCCCAATACTCTCCTCCCCTCATGCATTGTGTCTCCAATTCTGGACAATTCTTAACCCACAGGCACTTAAGGTTACGAGGGCACGGTAGCAAACTGTTTGGCAATGAGATCAGCTTAGGGCAGTCGGTAATAGTCAATTCCTCAAGTGCATTAAGGCCTTGCCTCCCCTCGGGCAATGAGCTGAGGTTCGGTAAGTCTTGAATTCTAAGGCATACTAGAGCAGTGCAGCATCCCAGCCCTGCCGGCAAGGAGCAGACGTTAGGGCATTTGGAAATGATTGCTTGCAGAAGCGATTGTGGGAAATCAGGTAATATTGTCATATCTTGGAAGCCACCTAGTTCAATTACTTTCAAAGTGCTGAGGTGCTTTAGTGAGTCCTGTGGAAGGTTGGCTAACTGCTCACATCCTGTAATGGCAAGCTTTTCAAGGGAAGTGAGGTGCTGCAATTGCAACCCACCATCGAATTCTGATGATGACGAGCCAATTAGGTTGCGACAATAACAAATTCGTAGACATTTGAGGGAGCTCAAACCTTGGAGAACCTCAACCGGCAAGAAATTTAGGCCATCACAACATTCTACTGACAGAGACTGGAGAGAGTTCATTTTCTTCCACAGCCCCAGCGATGATGATGAAAACATAGGCTTCTGGCAACCTCTAATAGTCAATTCTTGAAGGGATGCCCTGGAGTCAACCTCCTCCTGCTCTAGCAGCAGTGTCAGTTCATGACACTCCCGCATTTCTAATCTTTCTAGAGTATTCATACATCCGAAGAACCCTTCGGCAGGAAGCAGGGCTGAGCAATATTCTATCTCAAGATTTCGAGTTGTAGGAAACAGTGGAATGTTCCTTAGTCTAGAGCAGCTGCTGATTTTCAAGCTAGCAAGCTGAGGAAATGATGGCCTCCCTCTTATGCCCTCCCATTCTTCCAAATTATCCATATTATGCAACCTGATTTTCCTCAGTGAAGGGAACGGTGTACTGTTTTGGTCTGTGCCTGCACTGCCATAGAAACTGGTGCCACCCATGTACCTCACGGAATTCATATTTCCTATCTCTAGAATTTCCAGGAAAGGAAGTTGTCCAAGCTGTGGAAGATGCTCACATCTGTTGCAACCTGTCATAATGATTTCAACTAGACTATTAAGGAGCATTGGATCTTGCCTCAACCAAGCTGGAAACTGGGCGCCTCTGTAATTCTGCAGTGTGAACTTTTTTAAGCTGTGAGGAGGTTGAAGGGCTTCAAGCACATTCTCCACATGTCCTTCCTCCTGTCGATCAGCTGACATCCCCCAGTCTAACTTCAGCACTCGAAGATAGTGTTTGGAACCTAAATTGACATCGCGAGCATCTTCTTCACTATTTACATTCTCAAGGTTACACAACTCTAACATTCCCTGGAGGTTTAAATTCTTCAGCTCTCCTATGCCGCCACTTCCAGACTCATTGCCAAGTATATACCTTGTGAGTGTCCGTAAATGTTTCAAATGCCCCATCCCTTTGGGCATACACCTTAAACTATAACAACCATCAAGGTACAGATGCCTTAGATTGGTCATGTTTCTCATTCCTCTTGGGAGCTGGAGAAGACCTTCACAGTGGATGAGCTTCAAAGTTTGCAAACAAATGAGGCTACATATGTTTTCAGGTAAGGTTTCAATATCACTGAAAGAGATATCCAGGTACCGTAATAGTTTGAAACGCTCCATAGATATATGACAATCTGATATGCTAGTGTAACTCAAGTCTAGCACTCGCAAATACATGTTTTTTGACAAGGTGGCCCGGGAATGAGGATTGACAAGTGCACCATGACCCAATAACAATAGCGTCCGCAAGGTCTTAGCAGAGGATGAGGTGTCTATGTTTGATAGGTCTGCAAAATAATTTATGGACAAATGACGAATTTTGCTATTTCTATTTGAAATGCTTTCAGGATAGTCAAAAATACGACATTCATTTCCCATGATGGATGATGCAAGGTCATGCATGAGGTCATGCATCTTGCATGTCGTTTTTGTATCACTATCATGCCATCTTTTAATTTCCTTTACTTCTTGGAAGAAACACCTCCATGCAAGCTCAGTAAAAATTTCATGGCCCTTCTCCTCAAATTCCATGTTTCCTTGGGTTGGAATGAGACCATTAGCCATCCATAATTGAATTAGCATATCTTTGTCTATTTCATAATCCTTTGGAAAGATGGCGCAATAAGAAAAGCACTGTTTCAAATGGGAAGGCAAGTGATTATAGCTTAGCTTCAACGAGGGCAGGATCCTATCATCTCGTAATTCCCAAATTTCACTCTGCATCACGGACCTCCATTCCCACTCCTCACTCTTGAGGCGCATTAAGCTGCCTAGTGTTTTTGCTGCCAAGGGCAAGCCCCCACACTTCTTGACAATCTGCTTGCCTATTGTTGCCAACTTCTGGGGTTCTTCTGTGCTCTCAAATGCTCGCTTCTTGAACAAAATCCAGCAGTCCTGCTCAGACAAGGGAGCCAATTGATAAGCCTCGACCGTACCCACAATTGATGAAACTATCTTACTGCGGGTAGTCACCATAACTGAACTGCCATCTGCGCCGACGGTTAGCAAATCTTTCAACCCACACCATTTCTCTTCATTCTCATTCCATACATCATCTAACACCAGAAGGAATCTTTTTGCTCTCAAGATTTCTCTAAGCTCCTTCTGCAACGGATCCATATCTGAAACCTTGCATTTTTTGTTAGTAGCCGATTCAATAATTGCCCTAACAATCTTCCGGACATCAAAATCATCCGAAACACAGACCCAAATCTGCTTGTGGAAATGTTGTACCACTCTCTCGTCGTTATACACCATCTGTGCGAGCGTCGTCTTTCCAAGGCCCCCAATCCCGAAAATTGGAACAACTGTAGCGCTCCGGCTTCCACTTCGACTGATGAGCAGCTCCACAATCTTCATTTTGTCTTCTTCCCTTGCAATGACTTCTGACTCGCTGATAAAGGAATGGGTTTGCAGTCTATCAGTTTCTCCAAGCCGAGTAACAATGTCACCACCACCACCACGACCGTTTCTCCATACGAACTTGGATTGTTCCGCGGCAATGTCATCCATTCTTCCCACGATTGCTGCTATCTTTTGGGCCATTCTAAAGCGAAACATTAGAGAATTGTGGAAGGAAAAGAAGCCCTGTACCTGTTGAAATATTTGTGGAAGAAGAGAAAAATAAGAGAATTACAATGTAGAGGAGTAGTAAGAGGCTGACAAAGTTTGTTAAGGTCGACTAAATTTGACACAATTAATCACAAATCAACCAAGGTGAAGTTTGGTAAGGCCGACTAAGTTTGGCATAATCAATCACAAATCAATCAAGGTGAAGTTTAGTAATGCCAACCAAGTTTGGCACAATTAATCACAAATTAATTAAGGTACTAATCAATCATATAATTTTAACATCCCCCCTCAAACTTAATGTGGTAAAATGGACACGAACTTGAGTTTGGAAACAAGATCTCGAAAGATGCCAGGAGAATGAGCTTTCGTGAAGATGTCCGCGGTGAGGACAGATCTCAGAGATAAGGCAACCAAAGCTCAACGATGCTCGTAGACAAAGCACCATAGAAAAAGAGCAAGAGACCTCGTACTGGATGATGAAAAAGCCGAGGGCAGCAAATAAAGCCAGAGATTGAGGAATGGGACGGCGCTATGCAGATGTACGCATCCATGATCAAGAGCGAAACCGCACCTGCCAAGTTTACCAGCCAACTTTCTGACGGTACGGTGTGGTGCGCTGATGCTAGGGTTTGGAGCGAGACCACATCTGCCAAGTTTACCTGCCAAGCTTGTAACAGTATAGTTTGACGCGTTGCTGCTGGGGTTTGAAGCGAGACTGCGCCTGCCAAGTTTATCCGCCAAGTTTCTGATAGTACAGTTTGACGTGTTGCTGCTGAGGTTTGGTGCAATACCGTGCCTACCAAGTTTATCTGCCAAGCTTCTGACGGTACGGTTTGGCGCGCTGCTGCTGGAGTTTTGAGTGAGACCGCGCCCGTCAAGTTTATCCGCTAAGCTTCTGACGGTATGATTTGGCGCGTTGTTGCTGGGTTTGGAGAGAGACCGCGCCGGCCAAGTTTACCCACTAAGCTTCTAACGGTACAGTGTGGTACGCTGCTGCTAGGGTTTCAGCTTGGGAAGAAGACAACGCCCCCCCAAAAAAAAACCCTTCACATGAAGAAAGCATCCACGGTAGCCCAACAATTTTTTTTTAATTGAAAGTCAAACAAGAAAATAATGAGAAAATAACAAAAAATAATTCAAGAGAAAAAGAAGGAAGAAAGAAGGCTATGATTTTACAAGGTTCTCGATGAGAAGAAGGGGCTTTGAAAGTCGCCGAGGCCGAAGCCCCGGCTATCCCTCCCAAATAAGGCAGAAGAAACAGAGGATCTATGAGCGACGACGACCACAAAAAAGGTGAAAAAGAGGATGGCAATAGGTTACGTGTTCGGTGGCCCTGATACCATGTTGAAAAGAAGAATAAGAGAAGAGAATTGTATTTCTGCTTGTCTGTTACAATATACAGGAGCAGCCTTTATATAGACTAGGAGGCTGACGAAGTTTGGTAAGGCTGGCTAAGTTTGGCACAATCAATCACAAATCAATCAAGGTGAAGTTTGGTAAGACCAACTAAGTTTGGCACAATCTACAAGATAACGTGCTGGAGCCGGCAGCCCAGCCAACTTCAGCCCAAGGCCCTTGTAAGGAGCCAGAACAGAGGATCACGATCCTCTCCAGCTTCTTTGGGCGAGATGGAAGTGGGGCACCGCGGCCGTTCCACGGCAGCCCCACAGCCACTTGAACGGCCGCTAATTCTAATCAACTGCCGTGAGAATCATGATGGTGAGCAGGCCAAAACCCACTTATAAAAAAAACCGCCTCCTTCCAGAGATCAATCCACTCTGATCCACCTTTAAGCTTCTCCTTCGTCTCCTCCCTCTCCCTCCTTCTCCTCCTTTCCTTCCGGTGACCGACGCGCCACCAAGGCCGAGCGCCGCTCGAAGACATTTTGTAGCCATTCCCCTATTTTTCTCTTGATTTGAGATCTATCTTTGCCAATGGAAGCAGCCACTAGACGTCGCCGGTTGGCCACCCATGGCTGAGACCCGCCGCCTCCGTCGATCGCTAGTAAGCCCCCTTTCCTCTACTCTTCGATCTATAGTCGAATCAAGTTTTCTTTTCATTTCTCTTATTCTGGATCCAAATGGAGGACTCGATTTTTTCCTCTTCTCACCAGCCGCCGCAGCAGCAACCGGCTGCTATAGCCGTCAACGGCTGGCCGACAGCCCCTAGGCTGGCCGCTGCTGGAAACTCTCCTCTCCTCTCCTTCCTCTCATCTTCTCCTCCTTCTTGTGTTCTCAACCGGATGAAGAACCCCAATTTTGGGATGTGATTATTCATTAGGGTTTTGTTTGAATTTGGGCCCAGTTCATTCATTTTGGGCCCTTTTGGGCTGTCCCCATTTTGGTCCCTATTGGGCATGTTAACTTTGTTGGGTTGTGCCCATTGTGGGCCAAAAATGGGTCAGTTTAGCATTTTGGCCCCTATTGGGCCATAACCATTGGGGGCCTATTCAACCATTGGGGGCCCGCTCATTCATTATGGGCCTGTTCATCCATTTTGGGTCGTTCAACCATCATGGGCCCATTCATCCATTGTAGGCCCATTCATCCGTTGTGGGTTTGTTAACCCATTATAGGCCCGTTCACCCATTGTGGGCTCGTTCATCCATTGTGGGCCCCTTCATCCGTTGTGGGCCCATTCATTCATTGTGGGCCTGTTCATCCGTTGTGGGCCTACTCATTCTTTGTGGGCCCATTCATTCATTATGGGCCCATTCATCCGTTATAGGCCGTATTCATTTTGGGCCCTGTTCGTCCATTGTGGGCCATGTTCATTTTGGGTCGTGATCATTCATTTTGGGCCCTACTCATCTATTTTTGGCTGTATTTCTTTTGGGCCTTTTTGGCCCTATTGATCCATTGTGGGCCGAGTTCGTTCATTGTGTACCGGATACATTAATTGATCCAAGTTGACCTAGGCCAAATATCCCTTTTCCGATTTTAGTCGAATCGGACTAAATAGGTCAAGCCTCTGATCGAACTTAACTAAGTGGATCAAACCTGTTGTGGTTCGAATCTGGCCCGAAGGTGACCATGCCGGGGGAGTCAAAGGAGCTGCTGGTTATTTGGAGGAAGAAGACGGGGCCACCTCCTGCGCGGCGGCGGCGGCGGCGGACCTGCACAAAGCCTCACTGGTATTTTCGGTGTGGGCCCTCCGACAATCAAGTTAAAGTGGGATAAGTTTGGTCCAGCCAAAAGTCCCTTAGAAGTTACTTGACCGGGCTATTTGTAGTTCCGGTGGAGAGGCTCAGGTGGCAGAGGCATTGTCCGCCCTCATTATGAGAGGGGGTGGCTCTGAGTCAAATGGCGCGCAGCTAATATTGGCCAGTGGCATATAGGGCTGTCTGTTCTCGAGAACGGTAAGGTGTTGATAGTCGTAGTAGGATATAGCCGGAGTAGTCATGGTGCTGTCCTTTGACTGTCGAGGGCCAGCTCTCGAAGTGTAGCGCGGTGGTGTTGTAATGTATGGCCACGTAGGAGGGCGTGGGCATACACATGGGTGCGGCTGTTGGCGAGTTCGAACTCGTTGAGAGGTTGCATCATGCGTTTGGCGAGGTCGACTAGACGGATGCCGAGGATAGCTCAGCTCTCTAAATTTCGAGGTGTACTCGGTGAAGCGTCCCGAGCTCGAGAGTCGGGGCGTACTACTGAAGCGGTCGCCCCGAGCCCGGTCGGGGCGAGTCGGCGAATATTGAAGGTCGATGGACCTTTTGGCAGAGTCCGAGGCCATGATGATTCTGAGTCGGACCGAGGATCCAACCGGTCGGCGTTGGCATTTATTGGGCCAAAATTGGGCGGCCTTTTTGTTTTGGGCTGGACGATCCATTTTGCCCCGCATCAAAACCCAAAAACTTAAATAGCCTTAGATTGTGTATCTCTTTCTCTCCCTAAGCAAGCCCACGTTATGACTAGAGCTAGACCTTTCCTCTGATGGTCGATCCGAACAATTAGGACCAAGCCCAAGATTTGGATCAGATCAAATTCAGACCCGAGTTGAGACTATCTCTCCTCCTTTTCTCCCTCTAGACAAGCTCGAGGATCCTAGTGTAAGCCCTGTCCTTCTTGTAGCTCGGATTTAAGTTAACCCAATTTGAAAACCCCGAACTGCCCTAGTACCTAGGTGGCTGACTAGCCATTACTTCAGTCTCAGCTAGATTTGGTCACTCTCGATCTTTACCTTTGACCCGTTGAATCCTCCTTGCTCGAATAGAACTGATTTGGGGGCATGAGATCATAGTATTTAATTTTGACTTTTGAAATTATGTTAAAATTAATATTATTTTAATGACATTAAATAGGTGTATCTGATTTGTTTCTCTAAAGTGGAATTTAAAGCAAAAAAAGGTAAGTAACTTAATGCTTTAAAGTATATGTTTCAAATTATTGAAAAAATAATTATTAGTTGATTAAATTTTGAAATATATTTTGTACTTAGTAAAATGAGTCAAGCATATTAGATATCATTTAAAAATTTCGCTATATGCTATGAAATCTATAAAATATGACTGGACAACTTATGAAATCTGTTTTTATATGTATGTATTTTCGGCATAATTATAATCTGTTATGGCCCCATCAATAGGAATTATTCATTGGTCCTATCGACTTGTATTATGAGAAATTAGTTTCGACACTATTGCCATCGATGATTAGAATAGTGGTTTTTGGACCCCGTTGCCACCGGTGATTAAAATGGTGATTTTTGGACACCGTTGCTACCGATAATTAGAATAGTGGTTTTTGAATACTGTTGCCACCAGTGATTAAAATAGTAATTTTTGGACACTGTTGCTACCGATGATTAGAATAGTGGTTTTTGAATACTGTTGCCACCGGTGGTTAACAATAGTGATTTTTTGACACTTTGTGCAATCCATGCTACTGGGTTACGTGGCCATAGCCTATTGATGCTGAGATTTTGGTATAAAAATTTTTGTGAAAATGATAATAAGTTTCGAAAAAAATTATATTATTTGTGATTTATTTTTCAGTTATTAGTTTGTATTTTGGTTAAATATTTGGCATGCTTTGACTCCATTCTAAAATATTTTGTTGCTTACTGGGCTAGTATAGCTCATAATCTTATTTTTTTCTATTTTTTCTGGGCTGCAAATAGATCGGATTGACCTGTAACCCGACCTAATCCGTTTAGATCCGATCCGACTCGTTTTGAAAAACCTGTAGGGCTGGGTCGGATCTTAAAATTGAACCCATTTTATTTTCGAATCGGTTCTGAATTTACTAAATCCATATCCGATCCGATCCGTATATAAAATATTAAAATATTACTATAAATAATAACCGTTCAATGTGCACTAATTTTTAGATATAATGTAATAGATGTTACTATAAACACTAATTTTTAGATATAATGTAATAGATGTTACTATAAATAATAACCGTTCAATGTGCACTAATTTACTATAAATAATAATCGTTTATTACACGTAATATAATAAATTATGGTGCGGCATCCAAGGATGTCTTGTATGTTCCGAATTTTTTAAATCTACACGCATCATTAAAGAATCTAACTCGGTAAGCAGATAATGCTGCATCCATTGAAAGATGTAACTGTTTATTTTTCTTCTGCCAAAATTGCACTCTGGTTTTCAGCCAAAAAAAAAAAAAAAAAAAAATACACTCCGGCAAGCTGGCCTTAATTTAGATGCAGGGTCACATAATTGCAGCATAAGTTGCATGCGTGCGAATCAAATTACATGATTCTCGTGGGTGGGAGCCGACCCACTGTTGTCCCATCCGTCGGACGTGACAAAATCCAAAACCCCCCCCCCCGGGCCGCGCGTGACGAGCCAACCGCCTGCAGCACGACGTGGCACCTCCAGCAAGCTGAAACTTTGGAAGATTGCGTGAATTATTGGTTAAAAAATAAATTTTAAAAATTTATCATTATTTTGACATAATCTGCAGTCTTAAATATATGTACGGTTTATTATGAGATCTCGAGACGTGATATAATCAATCACAAATTAATTAAAATAAAATTTAATAAAGCTACCTTAGGTTGATACAATTAATCATAAATTAATAAATGTCAATGATTTCAACGTTACCTTTTTTATCATTTTGCTGCCATGTTCTTCCGCTTCCCGCCGCAGAGCCTCGTAGTTGACCTCATCCAGGATGTTGTCGGCGTCGTAGGCGGCATCCTTGAGCTTGGCTATCCAGTCATTCAACGCCCGGACCGCCCGGTCTGTAGCCTGATTCTCCTCCACGTCCTGGAGCGTAGCTTGGATGAGGGACAGCGCGCTCTGGAGCCTGGCCAGCTCCTTGTCGACGCCCCAAATTTTTCCCAAGCCACGCTGGATCGCGGAAACGGATTTCTCCAGCACCACCTGGACAAGGGGAGGGAGGAGTATAGCGGCGGCCATCCTAGCTTCGTAGAAGAAAGAAATGTGGGAACGATGCAAGAATAAAAGAGCATGACATGAGTCAAGCGGCTTCTCCGGTCGTTTCAGAATATTTCCTAGTAGCGGATGGGGACAGCAAAGGACGATGCAAGAATAAAAAAAAAAAAAAAAGCAAGACATGAGTCAAGTGAAGCGGAAGCTGGCGAAAACTTTCGGCGCATGGGTTTCCCCCTCTCCTTCCTTCCAAAACAAGCGGAAGCTAACTGGAAACTTTCGGCGGCCCATGCTGGGCACTGTAACTCTCGTCCTTGGATCATTAGTTTCTGAAGTAAATGGCATCCAGATCCTCGCAGGACTCCATCCGTCGCCGGATTCGGCTCGAGTTGCTACGTCCCCAGACGAAATTAACCATCGGATGGATGCTTGCAGCGGATGAAAAATGACTCGCAAAAGGTGATTTTATTGGACACACAAGTTAAAGGTGGCGTACAATTGCCGAGGGACAGAATCTCGCTGCCATCGACCACCGCAAATGGAGTCCGTGACTCCCAGTCACAATATTCGCATCGATAAAAATAATCGGTACGGACATGCTTATCGGAATAATCTCTCTTATTTTAATATATCCCTATTCCTTTACTTTTGCATTTTTTTTTTTCAAATGAGATTTTTTATTAAAAAGATAGAAGGGGAAGCACATGAAGTCCCATTTTGTCTGCTAACTCATTGTTCATGGCTTGCATTGAACGAAACTGTTGCTGGAAATTGGACCCGGGGGCGGCCGCGAACCGAGAAGGAGGAGCTCCGGTGGGAGAATCGGCGGATGGCGGTTCGTCGTCTGGCGGCGTCCTCCGGGGGGGCCTGTGAGCGAGAACGGTGGGCGGTGGATCGTCGGCATGCGGCTCCTTCCGGGGGAACCTGCAAGAAGCCGGTGGCCGGGCTTTCCGGCGCCGGCAACTGTTGCTGGAAATTGGACCCGGGGGCGGCCGCGAACCGAGGAGGAGGAGCTCCGGTGGGAGAATCGGCGGACGACGGTTCGTCGTCTGGCGGCGTCCTCCGGGGGGGCCTGTGAGCGAGAACGGTGGGCGGTGGATCGTCGGCGTGCGGCTCCTTCCGGGGGAACCTGCAAGAAGCCGGTGGCCGGGCTTTCCGGCGCCGGCCCTCCAATGCCTAAGTCAGAGGGGGGCTTAATTTTGGAGAAGAGAGAGGGACTGTATGTGAAGTCCGAAAAATCCCCTTGGGAGGAAGAAGCCTCTCCTATCTCAGAGGGAGAAGCTCCCCTTTTATAGGGAGAGTGGCAGGATTACCTGTGATGTGACTGGGCGAATTAATGGGTTACCGTCACTGTCAGGGAGCTGTCACGATTGATCGGACCCGTTGGGGTGGTTGAACCGCCGGCCGTGGTGGGCCTGGGGTCCGTAGATGACAAGTGCATTGATTGCTGAGTGAACCGGTGGTCAGAAAGAGCCGTACGCTTTGATGGTTCAGTGATCCGGAGATCATCTTGAGCCGTGTTCATTTAATGACTGAGTGCATCGGAGGCCTGAGGGGGTCTCATGCATTAATGATAGGGTGTGCCGAATGCCTGCGGAGATCTTGTGCCTTCTGGTCTCGGCTCTCTGGTCTCGGCCTTCTGGTCTCGGCCTTCTGTGCTCGGCCTTCTGTGGTCGGCGGCCTTCTGTGGTCGGCAGCCTTCTGTGCTCGGCCTGCTGTGCTCGGCTCGGCCTATGAGCTCAATCACTTAGAAAAGCCCGATCACTTGGATGAGCTCGAGAGCGGAAGAGCTCGATCACTTGGATGAGCTCGAGAGCGGAAGAGCCCGATCACTTGGATGAGCTCGAGAGCGGACGGATTTGGGTGCTATAATTGTATTTGTGGGGTGGTCCATTTTTCCACCAACACTACCCTCCGACTTTCGAGTTCGAGCTGCTTTTTGGCTCGGACGAAGGAAGTAGTCCAGTCGTCGATCATCCTGTAATATAGCCAAATATGTATAGAGATGTACGTGCCAAGTAGGGTGTACCTCTCATGCAGTTGGAGTTAAGTGCTCCAGGTTGACTCAGCGGCCTTCTTTGGCCTTGTCTGTTGACGATCAAGCCGAGATCGAGCCGAGCTCGATAGTCGATGGAGATCGAGCCGAGCTCGATTAGTCGATGGAGATCGAGCCGAGCTCGATTAGCCGATGGAGATCGAGCCGAGCTCGATTAGCCGATGGAGATCGAGCCGAGCTCGATTAGCCGATGGAGATCGAGCCGAGCTCGATTAGCCGATGGAGATCGAGCCGAGCTCGATAGCCGATGGAGATCGAGCCGAGCTCGATAGCCGATGGAGATCGAGCCGAGCTCGATTAGTCGATGGAGATCCTGAAAATAGATAAAATATTGAAATTATTTGAAGCCAAAGTGGCGTCCTGTACCTTTTGGAGATATTTTGATGGCTCCTGAGCTCCAAAGTCCCTCAGGACTTGGCTCAGCACCGGCCTTCTTTGGCTCGATTTTCTGGGAGGTGTTCTGCGCTTGGGCTTCTGAGCTCGCGCTTATGAGCTCAGCAGCCTTCTGGTCTCGGCCTTCTGAGCTCGGCCTGCATGAGCTCGGCCTGGATGAGACTACTGCAGGTCGTGGCTGCAGCATGTGGATGACGAGCTCGGCCTTCTGAGCTCGGCTCGGCCTGCATGAGCTTGGCCTGGATGAGCTCGGCTTGCATGATGAGCTCGGCTCAGTCTTCTGAGCTCGGCTTGGCTCTCTGTGCACGGCCGGGGCTTCGGTGGTGGCGACGCTCTGAAGGAGAGCAACGTCACGAGCGCCGTCGTAAGGACTTACACCCATGAGGAGGGAGTACATAACTCTCCTTCTCCAGACCTCAGCTTTTATTTCTCTTTTCCTCCAACTCGTTGATGTGAGACTTGGGCTACTACTTCTCACTAGTTGCCCCCACGTACGTCGTTGTAGCGGGAGCCATGCCTGATTCGAGATGGCTCGGGAGAAAGTTTCTTTCTCTGCTTAACATGAACCCGTGGAGGCGGCGCAGGAGGAGCCTCCACTTGCTGCAGGCTTTGGGCTGCAATGGCTAGCGCTTGGACTTGCTGCACTAGCGCGTCGAAGTGCTCGGTTTGGACTTGTGGAGCTTGATCTGCCGGAGGTCTTGGTGGTGGATTCTGGACTGAGCGCCCGGGGCTTGGAGCATGATGCCGGGAGGTATCAGAGACTCCTCTGCTCCTTAGTTTCATGGCCACAACTCGGGCCCTTCCTCTAGCGCCAACTGTTGCTGGAATTTGGACCCGGGCACCAGCCCGCCACCAGCCGAGCAGGGAAAGCATCCGCGTCCCTTCTAGAGGTATTGTCCGCTTTGGGGATCGGGGATCGTCGACCGCTCCCGGGGGTCCGCGCTGTTCCGGCGGCGCCTCGGGTGGAACCACCCTTCCCACCCCTCACGGTTTTATCCCACAAAAGGGCCCTCTGGAGGAAAGATTTACACCTCCTCATTATAAGGCACAGACCTTTCCATTGATTAGAGCATGATGCCGGGAGGTATCAGAGACTCCTCTGCTCCTTAGTTTCATGGCCACAACTCGGGCCCTTCCTCTAGCGCCAACTGTTGCTGGAAATTGGACCCGGGGGCCGCCACGAAGCCAGAGGAAGGAGGGGCTCCGCCGCAGGGACAGTGGATGACCGTGCGCCGGCTGGTGGCGTCCTCCTGGAGGGGTGCAAGTCCGCCGTAGGAGCGGTGGTCGATGGCGTGCCGGCGGGTGGCGTCCTCCTGGGGGGCGTAAGTCCTGCAAGAAAACCGGTGGCCGGGCTCCCCGACGCCGGCCCTCCGATGCTTAAGTCAGAGGGGGCAAATATGTGGAGAGAGCAGGGAAGCGAGTATGTAGAAAATCCCCTTGGGAGGAAGAGGCCTCCCCTGTTGCTGGAAATTGGACCCGGGGGCGGCCGCGAACCGAGGAGGAGGAGCTCCGGTGGGAGAATCGGCGGATGGCGGTTCGTCGTCTGGCGGCGTCCTCCGGGGGGGCCTGTGAGCGAGAACGGTGGGCGGTGGATCGTCGGCGTGCCGCTCCTTCCGGGGGAACCTGCAAGAAGCCGGTGGCCGGGCTTTCCGGCACCGGCAACTGTTGCTGGAAATTGGACCCGGGGCGGCCGCGAACCGAGGAGGAGGAGCTCCGGTGGGAGAATCGGCGGACGACGGTTCGTCGTCTGGCGGCGTCCTCCGGGGGGGCCTGGGAGCGAGAACGGTGGGCGGTGGATCGTCGGCGTGCGGCTCCTTCCGGGGGAACCTGCAAGAAGCCGGTGGCCGGGCTTTCCGGCGCCGGCCCTTCGATGCCTAAGTCAGAGGGGGGCTTAATTTTGGAGAAGAGAGAGGGACTGTATGTGAAGTCCGAAAAATCCCCTTGGGAGGAAGAAGCCTCCTCCCTTTTAGAGGGAGAAGCTCCGGCGAACACTGGCGGGCGGCGATCCGTCGGCGGGCGGCGTCCTCGGCGAACACTGGCGGGCGGCGATCCGTCGGTGGGCGGCGTCCTCCGTGGGGAGGCCTGCAAGAAGCCGGTGGAGCTCCAGCGAACACTGGCGGGCGGCGATCCGTCGGCGGGCGGCGTCCTCCGTGGGGGGCCTGCAAGAAGCCGGTGGCCGGGCTTTTCCGGCGCCGGCCCTCCGATGCTTAAGTCAGAGGGGGGCTTAATTTTGGAGAAGGAGAGAGACTGCATTTTCAAGTCCGATGCCTCCCTGGGAGGAAGAAGCCTCTCCTATCTCAGAGGAAGAAGCTCCCCTTTTATAGGGAGAGTGGCAGGATTACCTGTGATGTGATTGGGCGAATTAATGGGTTACCGTCACTGTCAGGGAGCTGTCACGATTGATCGGACCCGTTGGGGTGGTTGAACCGCCGACCGTGGTGGGCCTGGGGTCCGTAGATGACAAGTGCATTGATTGCTGAGTGAACCGGTGGTCAGAAAGAGCCGTACGCTTTGATGGTTCAGTGATCCGGAGATCATCTTGAGCCGTGTTCATTTAATGACTGAGTGCATCGGAGGCCTGAGGGGGTCTCATGCATTAATGATAGGGTGTGCCGAATGCCTGCGGAGATCTTGTGCCTTAATGACTTGGGGATGGTGGCAGATTGAAGTGGAGTCATATATTTAGTTGTCAGATCCTTTGGAGGGTTAGGCGGAGATTGGATATTTGGCCAAGGCATGGGCTCGGCGGGGTTGCCTTTCTGGTCGGCGCTCTCTGGTCTTGGCCTTCTGGTCTCGGCTCTCTGGTCTCGGCTCTCTGGTCTCGGCCTTCTGGTCTCGGCCTTCTGTGGTCGGCCTTCTGTGCTCGGCCTTCTGTGGTCGGCAGCCTTCTGTGCTTGGCAGCCTTCTGTGCTCGGCAGCCTTCTGTGCTCGGCCTGCTGTGCTCGGCTCGGCCTATGAGCTCGATCACTTAGAAGAGCCCGATCACTTGATGAGCTCGAGAGCGAAAGAGCTCGATCACTTGGATGAGCTCGAGAGCGGAAGAGCTCGATCACTTGATGAGCTCGAGAGCGGAAGAGCCCGATCACTTGGATGAGCTCGAGAGCGGACGGATTTGGGTGCTATAATTGCATTTGTGGGGTGGTCCATTTTTCCACCAACACTACCCCCCGACTTCCGAGTTCGAGCTGCCTTTTGGCTCGGACGAAGGAAGTAGTCCAGTCGTCGATCATCCTGTAATATAGCCAAATATATATATGGAGATGTGCGTGCCAAGCAGGATATACCTTTCATGCAGTTATAGTGCTTTAGGTCGACTCAGCGGCCTTCTTTGGCTTGTGGTCAACTCAGCAGGGTGCCCCCACTCAGATCGGGGCGTGTTGTCGTAGGAGGCATCGAATGGCGTTGAAAGGCGTCGAATGGCGTTGAATGTCGTCGAATGGCATCGAAATATCGTCGAATGGCGTCGAAGTGTCGTCGAATGGCGTCGAAGTGTCGTCGAATGGCGTCGAATGGCGTCGAATGTCGTCGAATGGCGTCGAATGGCGTCGAATGTCGTCGAATGGCGTCGAATGTCGTCGAATGGCGTCGAATGTCGTCGAATGTCGTCGAATGTCGTCGAATATCGTCGAATGTCGTCGAATGGCGTCGAATGTCGTCGAATGGTGTCGAATGTCGTCGAATGGTGTCGAATGGCGTCGAATGTCGTCGAAAAGTCCGAAAAATCCTCTTGGGAGGAAGAAGCCTCTCCTATCTCAGAGGGAGAAGCTCCCCTTTTATAGGGAGAGTGGCAGGATTACCTGTGATGTGACTGGGCGAATTAATGGGTTACCGTCACTGTCAGAGAGCTATCACGATTGATCGGACCCGTTGGGGTGGTTGAACCGCCGGCCGTGGTGGGCCTGGGGTCCGTAGATGACAAGTGCATTGATTGCTGAGTGAACCGGTGGTCAGAAAGAGCCGTACGCTTTGATGGTTCAGTGATCCGGAGATCATCTTGAGCCGTGTTCATTTAATGACTGAGTGCATCGGAGGCCTGAGGGGGTCTCATGCATTAATGATAGGGTGTGCCGAATGCCTGCGGAGATCTTGTGCCTTCTGGTCTCGGCTCTCTGGTCTCGGCCTTCTGGTCTCGGCCTTCTGTGCTCGGCCTTCTGTGCTCGGCCTTCTGTGGTCGGCAGCCTTCTGTGCTCGGCCTGCTGTGCTCGGCTCGGCCTATGAGCTCGATCACTTAGAAGATCACTTGATGAGCTCGAGAGCGGAAGAGCTCGATCACTTGGATGAGCTCGAGAGCGGAAGAGCCCGATCACTTGGATGAGCTCGAGAGCGGACGGATTTGGGTGCTATAATTGTATTTGTGGGGTGGTCCATTTTTCCACCAACAGAAACAATGAAATTTGCAATTAGAATAATCAAATCCTATATGGATAGATAATGCAGAAAGACAGTGTGTCCAGCTCATGAATGTTCAGAGTCATTTTTTATCCCAACCTTATTAGAATTTACATTTTAATTCAACTAGTTATGCATCCTGATTATATTAGGATCCATATTAGAATATGAGTCTAACTTATGGGTTTAATTAAAATCTCTTAGCTACAAAATTATAGCATAATATCCAGCCTAACTAATAAGAACCTTATTCGACTTAGAGTAGACGATGGAAAAAAAAATAGAGTATTGTTTGACTTGGAGTAGGAGATAGAGTCCTATTCAATTTGGAGTAGATGGACTGATCCTCCATGCCAATTTCTTACAAGAGCTATGAAATTTAGCCTCCAACGGTTATTTAAAGACCCCCACACTTTTTTTCGCCTCACCGTTGATAGGTTTGATTGATCGCCACCCCAATTGATTTCTTTTCTTTCTCCCCTTGACTTCTAACGATCTTGGCTCATGATGCTCATTCGAGATTTCAGTTAAACACTCACCGGAGTTTAGGTTCTAAAAGAGATTGTCGAAATTATTTGGACCTATAATTTTATTTCACTCAAAAAGTAAGTAATGTGACCATTTTTTTAGATTTATCAACAAATTATAAAATTATTATATTAATAAATTGAAATCATACTATTCATGATGCAACCATCCATAAAAATACAAGAAACACTCTTACTCAATCATAGCCCTATCCAATTCTCTCTTATATTCTTACTAATAGGATTCAACCAACTAGCACCCTATATCAACTATTAGATTTATTACTTTTCCACCCTTCATTAAATTCTAACCCTTAAACCACTTCTTTTCCTAAATAAATACCCCTTATTCCACCTCAAAGGTGAAAAGAAAATAAGGAAGATTTGAAAGCCTATAGGTGACTTAGCAAGAATTCATAAAAAAATACTAGACCTTCATCCTTTTCCCCATGTCATATCTTTTATCTCTATTCGGTCCAAAACTCTAATCTTATCACTCATATCTAGCCTTTGCACCTAAAACAGGAAGAAGACCTCCTTTGTTCCCCTTGGTTGGAGGCTTCTTTGATGAAAGGCTTGATACCTAAGAGATAGGGAGAGGAAGAGGTAGCTACAGGCAAGCCTAAACTGCTACATCTTTTTCTCCCCCTCTTTTGGGCTTTTTATTTTGTTTTCTTCTTATTTCTTTATGTTGCCTAGCTATGCAGCCCAAGAAAGGGGTGAATAGGATTGTTCAAAAAATTAAAGTAAACTGCAGCAGACTGAAGATTTACTAAGTGCGATTGGAAATATAAACTATGAGCAAGTAAGAATGCAAGAGAATGATACATACAATCAATCACTACAAACACAAGAATTTATAATAATTCGGTGTCAACCTTGCTTCTACATCCACTCTCCAAGACACCTTTCTTGAGAATTTCAACCTAGTTGATTTTTTCTAAAAATCAATCAAAACCACCACCAGGCCTTTTCTAGGCTTAACACAATCCAATTCCAGATTTGGATGAAGCTTTTTTCAAGTTTCAATCCTGAAAACTTGTTACAACAGAGTATAAGAAGAAAAAGTAACAAAAAGAAATTACAGCCCCTTAAAGACAAATAGACAAAGAATCAATAGAGCTTTGGAAGTAGGTGGTTAGCCTTGAATGAGCATGAATGCTCTACACCAACTCTTTCTGACAATAAAAGATGTGCTTGTTTGCCTCTCAATGAATGTACTTGAAGTTGTTCTTTTTTTTTTCTTATCTCTCTTTTCTTATGTTCAAATTCTTTTCTTGTTGTCTTTCTTCTGTTATTCCTATATGTGGAGTGATTGATTAAAACCCCATTTGATTTTGATGAGCTCAAAGCATTTGAGTATATCTTGTGATTACTAATGAATTCAATTGAGTGTTTCAGTGAAAATCCTGTCCAAGTGTCTCTAGATTTGGTTCATAGTATTTTGGATAAGTTAAGAAGTCTGCTGAACCAAAGTCTGAGACTCGAGTCGACTCCCGAGTATCACGAGTCGACTCCAAGCGTATCAAGTTCACTGGCACGAGCTCGAGTCGACTCCAGACTAGTACGAGTCGACTCCGACTGAGAACAGAAAGAAGAACAGAAAGCCTCATCTCAGAACCTGTCAACGAGTCGACTCCTGAAGTGCGCGAGTCGACTCCAATGTTCAACGAGTCGACTCCAGGGTAGTAAGAGTCGACTCCAAGAGGTACACAAAGAAAAGTCAGAGAGCAGTTTTTCGGGTCTGAGATTCGAGTCGACTCCAGTGGAACGCGAGTCGACTCCGATGGTTGGCAGGTCGACTCCAAAGAAAGCATGAGTCGACTCTCAGCGGAACACAAGGAAAAAGTCAGAGAGCATTTTTGGGACTCTGAGATTCGAGTCGACTCCCACATTGCACGAGTCGACTCCGAGACTCCGCGACCATCGACAGACAGAAAACCATGTTACTGCCTCTGAGATTCGAGTAGACTCCCAGACAGCTCGAGTCGACTCCAAGACAAGCTTCACGTCAAAAGGCAGAAGACCAACTTTCGGAAACTGAGAGCCGAGTCGACTCCAAGGAAGTTCGAGTCGACTCCAAGACTGGATGAGCCAAAAGATAGAGGATCGGGAGTTCGGGCTCTGAGATTCGAGTCGACTCCAAGGACAGTCGAGTCGACTCGAGTGGACAAAATTCAAAATTGGATCCACGGACTTCTGTGGATGAGCCGACTCCAAAATTGCCAGGTCAGCTCCAGAAGTTGGCGAGTCGACTCCGGGTCAAGACGAGTCGACTCCCAGTCGTGACGGCAACTTTAATTCAAATTTGGAACAGTTGCCGAGTCGACTCCGGAAAAGCTTGAGTCGACTCCCGCTACAGCCGAGTCGACTCCTGATCGCGCGAGTCGACTCCAACCCACCAACAGTCATATTGTCAGACTGCGCAGAGTGTGCAGAACGGACAGAAAAAGCAGTGTAACGGCTAGTTTCCGTGGGGGTTGGCTTAAATAGCCACAGAAGACTGTAGCAAGGCAGAGAACAACCATTCCACTCCAAGCATTCAAGCTTTCAAGCTCTGCAACGTGCTCTTCAACGAAAAAGGAGAAGATCAGCATTTACTGCAACCAACTACATCTTCCCAGCAATTAAAGCCTCCTCCTCCTGCATTCAAGTCGACTACTCATTCGAGAGGAGATCGGAGTTCAAGAAGCCATTCCTCTACTTCAGCTTAAAAGCGTTTGAGGGCTTCTAGACTCCTCTTTTGATTATATTGTTTTACATCTGCTTTTGAGAAGCTTATTTTCCTTTCTTTCTATAACTTGTATTTACTTGGTTCAATCGGAGGATTGAATCAAGGGGACTAAGGTTGGTTGGTGAGCCAAGTTAAAAACCAACGTGTGTAAGGGTTTGATTGTGAGCCCGGAAAAACAATCGGGGTTGGTTCTAGTCGGTGAGCCTGGGAAAACCGACCGAGTTCGTTGTGAGCTCGTAAAACAACAAGTTTGGTTGTGAGCTTGCAAAACAACCGGCTGTAATCCAAGGGGGTTATAGTGAATTCCCAAGAGAGATTTGGGGAGTGGACGTAGGAGCAAGGGGTAGCTCCGAACCACTATAAAACTCTGTGTTTGCATTGGATTGTCTCTTCTCTTCTTCCTCTCACATCACTCACAGCACTTAGCATTAATTAAATAACTTGCAATAGTTTTTAATTAATCATCCATAACGTTTTAATTATCCAAATTAAGTTAAAACCCAATTCACCCCCCCTCTTGGGTTGTCTATCTGGGCAACAAGTGGTATCAGAGCCAAAAACTCTTCCACTCAAGAGTTAAAAGATCAAAATGACAACCCCATTTGGATCTTCTCACATTGAGGGTCAGTCCACCCAAAGACCCCCTTTCTTCAATGGATCCGACTACTCATACTGGAAGGCTAGGATGAGAATATTCATCCAAGCCCAAGACTATGAGATGTGGACCATTGTAGTGAATGGCCCATACATCCCATCCACATATGTAGAGGGTGTTAAGGTACCCAAATTAGAAAAGGATTGGGATGAACATGACATGAGGAAGGCACAATTAAACTCTAAAGCTATGAATGTGCTATATTGTGCCTTAGACCGTAATGAATTCAATAGGGTTTCAACTTGTAATTCTGCAAAAGAAATTTGGGACAGACTTGAAGTGACCCATGAGGGCACGAATCAAGTCAAGGAATCCAAAATAAACATCTTGGTTCATAAATATGAACTATTTAAAATGGATTCAAATGAAACAATCACATGCATGTTCACTAGGTTTACTGATATTGTCAATGGCCTAAAAAGCCTTGGCAAGAACTATACTAACAGTGAGCTTGTCAGAAAAATCCTTCGGTGTCTACCAAGGTCGTGGGAAGCTAAAGTGACGGCAATCCAAGAAGCCAAGGACTTGAACAAGCTACCACTTGAGGAGCTTCTTGGATCCCTTATGACGCACGAGCTCACCATGAAATAACACAACGAGGAAGAGTTCTCCCATAAGAAAAAGGTAATAGCTTTAAAATCTACTTCATCTAACAAAGACTTATCTTGCAGTAGCAGCAGTGAAGAAGAAGAACATGAGGAAGATGATGGTGAGGCGCTTCTTGTGCGTAAGTTCAAGAAATTCATCAACCACAAGAAGGCGTATCATCAAAGGAGAGGCCCCTCAAATTCCTATCGAAAGGATAAGGGTAAGGAAAGGGAAAATGAGGGGATAGGATGTTACGAGTGCAAGAAGCCGGGTCACATAAGAGCAGAGTGCCCCTTACTGAAGAAGGGGAGTAAGTACAAGAAGAAGAAGGCTCTTGTCACTACACTATCCGACTCCGACTCATCATCCTCCTCATCAGATGATGAACAAGAAGAGAAGGCCAATTTCTGCTTCATGGCCAACGAAAACGAGGTAACTTCCGATACGCATCTTGATTTTTCTTTTGATGAACTTTATGATGCTTTTAATGAATTAATGGTAGAATATAAGGCTATAAATCTTAAGAATAAAGAACTAAAAATAGCTAATCAATCACACCTACATAAATACGATAAATTAGTTAAGGATAAGGATTTAATCACCAAAGAAAATATAGAACTTAAAACAAGCAACCAACTTTTAACTCAAAAGACTAACACCTTAACTAAAGATAATAAAAAACTAACTAAGGAATTTTCAGAACTTAAAAAATATAAACAAACCTTAGATAAGGATCTTACAAAAGAACTTAATGATCTAAAAGCTGAAAATCAAACACTAACTAAAGAACTTAACAAATACAAACCCTTAGTTGAAAAATTTACATATAGCTCTGAAAAATTAAACATGATACTAAATAGTCAACGAGCCGTATTTAATAAAGCGGGTTTAGGGTATAAACCAAGAAATAAACAAAAACTTCTTAGTAACTTCTTTGTTAAAGCTGGAGAAACTAAAACTAAGAAAATAACTTGCTTTTGCTGTGGCACAGTAGGTCATAAAGCAAATGTGTGTAATTTTAGGAAAAGTATAACTAAAAGAAAAGTTAAAAGGGTATGGGTTCCAAAAGGAACCAACTTGACTAACCATGAAGGACCCAAGAAAACTTGGGTACCTAAGATGACATGATTTGTTTGTGTAGGAGTGTCTTGCAGCCAAGGTCAACAAAAACTGCTGGTATTTGGATAGTGGCTGCTCAAGGCACATGACGGGTGATAAAGATCAATTTTTCACCCTTGAAGCTAAGAAGGGAGGTGCTGTGACTTTTGGAGACAACAACCAAGGTCACATCATTGGTATTGGTAAAGTTCAAATCACCCCTTCTACTTTTATAGATAATGTTAGATATGTTGATGGTCTTAAGCATAACTTGTTAAGCATTAGTCAATTATGTGATAAAGGATATGATGTTATGTTTAAACCATCACTATGCATTATAACAAATCCTAATGATAATAGTTTAGTTTTTAAAGGAATTAGACGTGGAAATGTATATGTTGTAGACCTAGAAGATCTTGCAAAACATAACCAATGTCTAGTTGTAAATGAAACTAAAGATAATGATGCTAGTTGGTTATGGCACCGTAAGTTAGGTCATGCAAGCATGGACACAATAACTAAACTAGTTAAAAGAGACTCCGTGATAGGTTTGCCAAAATTAAAATTTGAAAAGAACAAAATATGTGAAGCATGTCAATTTGGCAAACAATCTAGGAACTCTTTTAAATCCATAAAATGTGTCTCTACTTCTAGGCCTCTAGAATTACTACACATGGACCTATTTGGTCCAACTAGAACAACAAGCCTAGGTGGAAATAAATATGGTATAGTTATAGTAGATGATTACTCTAGGTACACATGGGTCATGTTTCTAGCGCATAAGGATCAAGCATTTTCTATGTTTAAGAAGTTCCATAAGGAAGTAACAAATGCTAGAGAGTCTTCAGTCATAGCCATTAGAAGTGACCATGGTACCGAATTCGAAAATCAATTATTTGACGAATTTTGTAGTAAAAAGGGGATAACCCATAATTTTTCTGCACCTAGGACACCACAACAAAATGGAGTTGTGGAAAGGAAGAATAGAACACTAGAGAAAATGGCTAGGACTATATTATGTGAAAGTAACCTCCCTAAGTACTTTTGGGGAGAAGCCATTAATACCTCTTGTCACATATTAAATAGAGTTTTATTAAGACCCATTATAAAGAAAACACCTTATGAACTTTGGAAAAACAGAAAACCAAAAGTTAATTACTTTCATGCCTTTGGATGTAGGTGTTTTGTACATAATAATGGGAAAGATAATCTAAGAAAATTTGATCCTAAATCTGATGAAGGAATATTCTTAGGTTATTCTACAACTAGTAAAGCCTATAGAGTCTTTAATAAAAGAACCCTAGTTATAGAAGAATCTATACATGTTGTTTTTGATGACTCTAGTGACATCTCATCTAGTAAGAAGGTTAATTTTGATGATGATGTTGAAATACTTGAAGAAAAGATAGATGAGATGGGATTACAAGATGATAATCAAAAATTGATTGAAGAAACATCATCAAGCCAAGAGCCTATTGTGGATCATGGGCTAACAAAAGCTTGGAGGTATGCTCACGGGCATCCTAAGGAACTCATTCTAGATGATCCATCTCAACCGGTTAGGACTAGAGCTTCACTTAGAAATTTGAATAACCATCTAGCTTTTGTTTCACACTTTGAGCCCAAACATATAGAAGAAGCCGAAAATGATGTAAATTGGATAAATGCAATGCAAGAAGAACTAAACCAATTTACTAGAAACAAAGTGTGGGATCTAGTAGAGAGGCCTTCTGAATATCCAATTATAGGTACAAAATGGATATATAAAAATAAGCTAGATGAAAATGGAATTGTTATAAGGAATAAGGCTAGACTAGTGGCAAAGGGTTATAATCAAGAAGAAGGCATAGATTTTGATGAAACCTTTGCTCCCGTAGCTAGACTTGAGGCTATTAGACTATTATTAGCATATGCATGCTCTAAGGATTTCAAACTATTTCAAATGGATGTAAAAAGTGCATTTTTAAATGGGTATATTAATGAGGAAGTGTATATAGAACAACCTCCTAGTTTTGAAAATCATCAATACCCTAATCATGTGTATAAACTGAACAAAGCACTTTATGGATTAAAACAAGCACCTAGAGCATGGTATGAGAGACTTAGTAAATTCCTATTAGAACATGAATTCTCTAGGGGAAATGTAGACACAACATTATTTCTGAAAAAGCAAAACAAAGATATGTTATTAGTACAGATTTATGTTGATGATATCATTTTCGGTGCTACTAACAATCGCCTCTGCGAAGAGTTTGCTGATTTGATGCAGAGTGAGTTTGAGATGAGCATGATGGGAGAGCTGAACTACTTTCTAGGGCGTCAAATCAAACAATCTGAAGGAGGAATCTTCATCAATCAAGCAAAATATATCAAGGAGATGCTCAAGAAGTTTGATATGGAGGAAAACAAGTCAATCAGCACCCCCATGAGCTCATCATGCAAATTAGATCAAGATGAATCAGGTAAATCTGTAGATCAAAAACTTTATAGAGGTATGATAGGATCTTTACTGTATCTTACTGCAAGTAGACCTGATATTATGTTTAGTGTGTGCATGTGTGCTAGATATCAGGCTAATCCTAAAGAATCACACCTAGCTGCAGTTAAGAGAATTTTTAAATACTTAATAGGAACTAAGAACATAGGGCTATGGTACTCTAAAGAATCTAGCCTAAACTTAATAGGATACACAGATTCAGACTTCGCTGGATGTAAGCTTGATAGAAAAAGTACTAGCGGGTCTTGTCAATTTCTAGGAGAAAATCTTATCTCATGGTTTAGCAAGAAACAAAACTCGGTTGCATTATCCACTGCTGAAGCTGAATATGTGGCAGCCGGAAGTTGTTGTGCTCAAATCTTGTGGATTAAACAACAATTAGAAGATTATGGCATTAAACAAGATAAAATTCCCATTAATTGTAATAATACAAGTGCCATAAATCTAACTAAAAATCCAATTCAACATTCAAGAACTAAACACATTGAGATAAGACATCACTTCATAAGAGATCATGTATTGAATGGTGATGTGACACTCCAATTTGTTTGTACTGATAATCAATTAGCAGATATTTTTACAAAACCCCTAAGTGAAGAGAGGTTTAGTGTGCTTAGGAGGGGATTAGGAGTGATTGATCCATCCTAGTGGTGGTTTTCACTAGAATAATTGATTTTGATGATTACAATGTGGTTAAAATAGAGTTTCTTTTCAATGATCATCAAATCAGATCATAATTAGGTGATTTTTCCTCATTTGGCACGATTATAGCATGAGTTTTAGGTGCGTGCCAAAGTTAGAGACGACTCGAGTAAGTTTCAGAGCCGGCTCCTAAGGGGGAGTCGACTCGCGCATTTGCGGGAGTCGACTCGCAAAGATGGCAGCTGAGGGGGAGTCGACTCGCACATTGTCGGGAGTCGACTCGAAGTCTACAGGCGCATAAGGAGAGTCGACTCGCGCATATTCTGGAGTCGACTCGAGGTCGAGTCGACTCGCAACTCAGGGGAGTCGACTCGCAGTCGGGATCCGACTTTTTAACCCTAGGTTTGTCGTTTCGCAAACACTTTTCTTTCAAGCCGCCACTGTTCAAAAAGCCCTAGAGCCGACTCCTAGGTCGTCCCCGATCGTCTCCAACCTCTGTTCGGTCGATTTTTCACCGGTTCTTAGGGTTTTTGTCCGTTCCTAGGTCGTCTCCTGTCCGTCCCGAGTCTCCTCCGTCAACCTTTCTCCGTCCTTTAGGTGTTTCTTCCCGTTTAGGTCAAGATGCCTCGTAAGACCGTGGTTAGGAAGAGGTCCCGTCCCGAGGCCGGTCCCGAGCGGCGCTCCAAGGCGCGGCATGATCCCGCGAGGGAACCACCTCCGGCTCGTTCCCCGCCTAGGGCGGTTCCCGCAAGGCCGTTGGCCGGGAAGGCCGTCACCACCGGGAGGTATGTCGACTTTGACTATCTCTCCCGGGAAGGGTTCACCATAGGTGATAGGCTTAGAGCCCAGGGCCTAGAGTACTTCCTCACTTTGGACCTTCCCACTTACCCTGGCCTTGTTCAAGAGTTTTATAGTACCGTCCATCGGGGAGATGGAGGTATCGAGGGCACAGTAGTAGGTATCCCTGTGCGTGTCACGGAGGATCTCATTGCCCACATCCTCCACCTTCCATTAGTAGGGGTGGCTCCCGCACACCCTGAGGATAGAGTTGAGGCCTTTACGGTCGTCTTAGGGCATCCACCTCAGTCCCCCCTAGACGAGGTATCTGCTAGCTCACTTCCTATTGAAGTGAGAATCCTTTTGAGTATTCTGTCCAGGTCCATCTTCCCTAAGACAGGAAGATTTGATTTTGTAAATGAGAGGGACCTAGCTATTATGTCTTACATTCTTCAGGACACCCCGGTCAACTTCCCCAAACTCATCTATAGGTATATGTGTGAGCCCCTAGATAGACCTAGGCTCAACCTCCCATACGGCATGATTTTTACTCTTCTCTTTAGGGAGTACGAGATTTCCATTCCTGAGAGGGAACCCTCTCGTGCATTGCGATGGACAGATCGCTTGTGTACGGGGACCATGCACAGGATGGGGTTTCGGAAGAGAGAGGGGGTATGGGTTAGGAAGTCTACCCTCACCGCTCAGACCACCAGACCTTCACCCAGTCCTGAGCCCGATTCAGACTACCCAGACCTTCCAGACCATCCAGACCTTCCATCCACTCCTCCTGCTCCTACCACCTCCGCCGGACCTTCCTCCTCGGCACCACCCTCTATGGCGGTCCGGATTGATCCTGAGCAGCTCCGGGAGCTGCGACAGGAGATAGTCAGAGAGGTGAGGGATGAGCTGCTTCGAGAGCTCCGAGGTGCGGTGCTTGCTCCCACTCCTGCACCCGTATCTTCTCAGTTGGTCCCTTCCTTGACAGCCGTGACTGACATGACGGCTCATGTACGGAAAGAGATCTACAATGTCCGGAGTTTGGTCCAGGCCCAGTTCCACAGCATGAGTGAGGTCACGAGCTCCACTCGACAGATGCGAGAGGAGATAGGTCGTGACATGCACACCACCACCGAGGGGGCCGAGCGCTTGTCGAATGTACTCATCGACAAGCTGGACGCACTTCAGACATCGGTGACTGGGCTTCAGGCGTCGGTGACAGAGCTCTCCACTACACATAGCAGAGCCACCACGTCTATCATCACACAGCTTGGCCATGTTACAGATGCAGTCACCCTCCCCATGGAGCAAAGCCGATTGAGTGGAGGAGCCACATCCTCGAGAGGAGGAGCCACATCCTCCAGAGGAGGAGATGCATCCTCGAGAGGGGGAGCTTCATCCTCGAGGAGGACATAGATGTGTTTGAGTTCTGTTTTGTATTGTTTTGCTTTACTTAATGTATGCTCAAATGTATTCACATTCATATCAATACAATGAGTAGACATCTTATCTTCATTTCTGTGCCATTTGATGATTGGTTGTGCCATTTGTGCCATTGATTGTGTGTGATTACCTCCTTTTTGGTATGATGACAAAAAGGGGGAGAAATATGTATAAAATGTGTAAAAGGGGAGAAATATGAAAAAATATGTAAAAGAAATCAATGGAAATAAATAAAAAGATAAACTCTTAAAAACACACACAAATTTGTTCTAAGTGGATTCGGTACCTCGAGGCTCATTATCTCTCTTTTGGGGCTCCTAATGGAGTAATCTCCAGAATCTATTCAAGGGATATTCGGAGATTAGCTGAATCCTACTCAAGAACAAATTGACAGATTTTCCCTCTAAAAACAAAAAATTCAGTTCAAAAACGTCAAAGCATTAAAAGGAAATTCAGAGAATCAAAACATAGTTGAATGCATATGTTGAGGGGGAGAATCTGAATTTCAATCAAGCTAAATCATTAATGACATATAAGCCAAACAATTGATTGCATAATATGAAGGCTTATATAATTCCAAATGAAAGGGGGAGCTTTAACTCCGAAATTTAATGTTTCACTCCTTTCAAACTTGGATAAATTAAATTATCAGACATTTGAATTCATTTATGGATTTTATTTTATTATTTATTGAGCAAGTCATTTTACATATACTCAAAGTTTTGTCATCATCAAAAAGGGGGAGATTGTGGAGTGATTGATTAAAACCCCATTTGATTTTGATGAGCTCAAAGCATTTGAGTATATCTTGTGATTACTAATGAATTCAATTGAGTGTTTCAGTGAAAATCCTGTCCAAGTGTCTCTAGATTTGGTTCATAGTATTTTGGATAAGTTAAGAAGTCTGCTGAACCAAAGTCTGAGACTCGAGTCGACTCCCGAGTATCACGAGTCGACTCCAAGCGTATCAAGTTCACTGGCACGAGCTCGAGTCGACTCCAGACTAGTACGAGTCGACTCCGACTGAGAACAGAAAGAAGAACAGAAAGCCTCATCTCAGAACCTGTCAACGAGTCGACTCCTGAAGTGCGCGAGTCGACTCCAATGTTCAACGAGTCGACTCTAGGGTAGTAAGAGTCGACTCCAAGAGGTACACAAAGAAAAGTCAGAGAGCAGTTTTTCGGGTCTGAGATTCGAGTCGACTCCAGTGGAACGCGAGTCGACTCCGATGGTTGGCAGGTCGACTCCAAAGAAAGCATGAGTCGACTCTCAGCGGAACACAAGGAAAAAGTCAGAGAGCATTTTTGGGACTCTGAGATTCGAGTCGACTCCCACATTGCACGAGTCGACTCCGAGACTCCGCGACCATCGACAGACAGAAAATCATGTTACTGCCTCTGAGATTCGAGTCGACTCCCAGACAGCTCGAGTCGACTCCAAGACAAGCTTCACGTCAAAAGGCAGAAGACCAACTTTCGGAAACTGAGAGCCGAGTCGACTCCAAGGAAGTTCGAGTCGACTCCAAGACTGGATGAGCCAAAAGACAGAGGATCGGAAGTTCGGGCTCTGAGATTCGAGTCGACTCCAAGGACAGTCGAGTCGACTCGAGTGGACAAAATTCAAAATTGGATCCACGGACTTCTGTGGATGAGCCGACTCCAAAATTGCCAGGTCAGCTCCAGAAGTTGGCGAGTCGACTCCGGGTCAAGACGAGTCGACTCCCAGTCGTGACGGCAACTTTAATTCAAATTTGGAACAGTTGCCGAGTCGACTCCAGAAAAGCTTGAGTCGACTCCCGCTACAGCCGAGTCGACTCCTGATCGCGCGAGTCGACTCCAACCCACCAACGGTCATATTGTCAGGCTGCGCAGAGTGTGCAGAACGGACAGAAAAAGCAGTGTAACGGCTAGTTTCCGTGGGGGTTGGCTTAAATAGCCACAGAAGACTGTAGCAAGGCAGAGAACAACCATTCCACTCCAAGCATTCAAGCTTTCAAGCTCTGCAACGTGCTCTTCAACGAAAAAGGGGAAGATCAGCATTTACTGCAACCAACTACATCTTCCCAGTAATTAAAGCCTCCTCCTCCTGCATTCAAGTCGACTACTCATTCGAGAGGAGATCGGAGTTCAAGAAGCCATTCCTCTACTTCAGCTTAAAAGCGTTTGAGGGCTTCTAGACTCCTCTTTTGATTATATTGTTTTACATCTGCTTTTGAGAAGCTTATTTTCCTTTCTTTCTATAACTTGTATTTACTTGGTTCAATCGGGGGATTGAATCAAGGGGACTAAGGTTGGTTGGTGAGCCAAGTTAAAAACCAACGTGTGTAAGGGTTTGATTGTGAGCCCGGAAAAACAATCGGGGTTGGTTCTAGTCGGTGAGCCTGGAAAAACCGACCGAGTTCGTTGTGAGCTCGTAAAACAACAAGTTTGGTTGTGAGCTTGCAAAACAACCGGCTGTAATCCAAGGGGGTTATAGTGAATTCCCAAGAGAGACTTGGGGAGTGGACGTAGGAGCAAGGGGTAGCTCCGAACCACTATAAAACTCTGTGTTTGCATTGGATTGTCTCTTCTCTTCTTCCTCTCACATCACTCACAGCACTTAGCATTAATTAAATAACTTGCAATAGTTTTTAATTAATCATCCATAACGTTTTAATTATCCAAATTAAGTTAAAACCCAATTCACCCCCCCCCCCTCTTGGGTTGTCTATCTGGGCAACACTATACATTTATATTCTCAAAAAAAATGGTTGAAAGATATTTTTAGCCATTAGATAGGGTGAAAGAGTCATTGGGAGGTCAGAACGGCCATTCTAATTTATAGAAAAACTAGTCGTTACTGTTCTCAGGCGTAGATGGATCGACTTAACTTCTTCAGGGGTCGACTCATGATCTTTAGAATTCGACTCATGATCTCAGGGGTCAAAGGTCACAAAAGGTATAAAATTGGGTTCAATTAATATAGCCATAGGATTCATATGGTGAGGAAGCAAGGATCCATTCACTCATCTCTACTTATCGATCGACAAAGCAAATATAGTATGAAATACATACTACAATAGAGCTCTCTTTTCCAAAAAGAGTGTAAGTCTAATCTCTCGCCATACAAATCTTACTCTAGTAACATAAGAACCTAACTTGAGTTCTCTATTTGTTCGCCGCTTAAAGTGCCAAATTAAGATCTCGCATTCAGCTATCTACAGGCTAGATGAATTTTGGGACTATTCATTTTAGTCAACAAAAGAAATGTCCTCATCATGGCTCCAACCAAGAGACATGCACGAACATGTGTCTCATATTTGCTTTGTATGCAAGCACTAAAGACGATCACTTGTGCGAGTAAGCTAATCAATGCCTGTTGAGATATCTTTATCATGGGCCCAATTGCATATCGAGTGTGTGCTAATTTACCAAATAATATCATGCCATAATAATGAAATAAAACATCATGTGCATTAATCATAAAATAATATCTCAATATATATTACATTATGAAATAATTAATTAAAACAAACACAATTATAATCTATGCAGTCCTTGTGCCCTAACTTGAGCCAAATGTATATCTCTTGTTATAGGTTTTGTCTGGGGATCAGCTATCATACAACTCATAGATCTGTGTTCCAAGTTTACTTCATTTTTGTGCCACAATATCTCGAATGAAGTTAATTAATTCCTGTGTTTGATTATTCGATGATATTTGGGGTCCTTTTCATGGGCATTGCCAATGCTGCCATGATATCATAATGAATCTTAACAAGCACTAAAGCCTATGCAAAAATTCATAAGTGCTAAAGGAACCTCCTTAACCAAACAATTTCTTGGACCGCTGCTAAATATGCAATGAATTTAGCCTCCATGGTGGACAATGCTATACATGATTGCTTCTTGCTACTGCAAGTATCAGCATCATCATTAAGTAAGAACACATATCCTATTGTCGATTTGCACTCCTCTGGGTCACTACTCCAGTCAGCATTACTATATCCGACTAAGTGCAAACCCGACCCCTAATAGCAAAGCATGTAGTGTGTTGTCCCTTTTACATACCTAAGTAGCCTCTTGACCACTTTCCAATGAGCATATCCAAGGGTTCTATTGGAGCTTATTGACCTGTCTAACTGCAAAATAAATGTTGGGTTGAGTATACGTCATAACATACACCAGACTACCAACAGTACTTTCAAAGGATACTCGAGCTATCTTTTCCATTTCTTCTGGCGTCATGGGATACATTTCTTGGCCCAACATTTCACCTTTCATAACGAGTGTATATGGGCTTGTATTTGGAAATGTTCAAGGTTCTTCTCAATGTAAGTATTTGGCACTAAACCTGATGAAGTTCCTTTATCTAGCAGGTAAAGGAACTTCATCTTGATTCTCTACTAGGCTATTAGGAGCACCTATGTTTGGATCCTCCATCTTATAGAGATCTACTTCCCTAATTACCACTCCTCTCTTTGGGAAATCCTCCTCTAAGAAATCCACATCCCGTGAACATACAACCCTTAAAGCACTTAGGGTATCAAACAAAGATGCATTTCTTCTCTTGGGCCTAACTTTCTATGACTATGAGAAGTGTTGTGAGCATAAACTATCGATCCCAAGGGCATAATTTGCCTAGGTCAGGCTTTCTACCATTCCATAACTTATATAGGGTGGAAAGTACTGATTTAGAGGGCATACGATTAAGAATATAAGCAGTATACGATTAAGAATATAAGCAACATACAATAATGTGTCCCCCCAAAATGAGATAAGCAGGTTGGTTTGCATCATCATTGACCTCACCATGTCTAACAATGTACAATTCCTCCTTTTAGCAGCACCATTATTGTGATGTGGCTGAAATCGTTAATTTTCTAAGAATTCTTTTTTAATCATAAAGCTTTTTAAATTGCTGAGAAAGATACTCACAACAACAATTAGCTCTAAGAGTTAATATTCTTGTCTAATGGATTCTTAACCTCTTTCATATGTCGTCTAAATCAATCCAATACTTATGACTAATGGAAGATTAAATAGACATGACTATAGCGTGAAAAGTCATCTATGAATGTGATGAAATGGGATGCCTCTTGTCTAGCCCTCATATTCATTGGGCCAAAGATGTCTAAGTAAATTAACTCTAAAGGATTAGATGCCCTTATAGTTGTACCAAATGATTTTCTAGTTGACTTCCCAGCTAAATAATCACATGTTGGTAGGAAAACTTTGGTAAGATTATCTGAAAGGCCTTCTCTAACTAAATTAGCCATCCTATCTTGCCCAATATGGCCTAAACTAGCATACCATCTAACATAACCAATAGCAGCATTATCACTAGACATCAATAGAGAATATGAACTTTGATTAAAACCAGATGGTCAATGTCCTACCATAAAGTCATCTAAAACAAAACCAGAACCATAATACATAGTACCCAAATACATATAAACATACTCAAACTCAAAAATAAACTTAAATCCCAAGCTAAGCATGGTATTTATAAGGAAGAGATTCCACCAAGTTTCTGGAGCATGTAGAACATCAGGAAGAAATAGCGTGCAACAACCAAGCATGTCCAGCTTGTAGGTACCAACCCTGACATCTCTTTTACTAGATCCATTTCCCATGACAAGTTTTCAACTTCTAGTAGGAATCTAGTGCTACTCCATGAACCCAACTCAGTCCCTTGCTACATGTTCTATTGATCCCGTATGTACAATCCACGTAGGGAGAGATTGAGTAATTAATACTTGACTGCATAGCAAACACTATAGCAAAAATGGGTTTTCCCAACTCTTAGCTGCCGACGCAAAAAAGGAGTGTCTGCAATTTGGTCACCGTGCTAAAATTTACCGACGCTTTTTAGTGGCATCGAGTGGAATCCAGATTAGATAATGCTTATGAGTGTTGTCGGAATCCTATAAAAAATTACGCTTATAAGCATCGTTACAGATCAAGCTTTGGCCTCTGACACCAAAGTTGACTATGGAAATGGGGAGCCTGGGACTAAGACGACGCTTATAAGCATCGTCGAAGACCATTTTCCCTCCACCCAAATAAGATATAGGTCGTCCTACTGCCATTTGGTGCCCTAAAGCACAACCCAGCTGCTGCCAGAGAGGAGAAGCGGCGAGTTGAAGTCAGTCGGTCGGTCCCTGTCTACAATGATGACGAGGTCCAGGTCGTACGTGGCACCCACAAGGAATAGGAGGGCAAGGTCGTACAGGTCTACCGCAAGAAGTGGGTCATCCACATCGAGCGTATCACCAGTGAGAAGGTGAATGGATCCACCCAGCTCCTCCAAAGTACAGCCAGCTCCTCTGCGGTGATGCGCTAGGCGGACCAAATCGGCCGCCTCGGTGCTTCTTGGGCCACCGCAAACCATGTCGGATCCGGCCCGGTCATTCTTGGAGGAGGTCCCGCCCTCCCCCCTTTAGACACAAAGGGTCGTCGCCTGTGTTGGCCTCCAATCCGGCCGGCACAATGGCTCTGCGATCCGCCAAGTGTCGTCCAACAAGTGTTTGAAGAAATGCCCACACAGTAGCCCGGTCACACCATACATCTCCCTAACTTAGGATTCTTAGTGTTTGTTGTCTTTGTTATTGTATGTTCTGCAGCTTCGGTGATTGGGAGGACTTTTGAGGGTTTCACTTTTTTCTTCCTATTTTGATCTAGATAAATCTCATGTTTTAGTGCCTTATAGATTATCTCAGAAAATGTGGTTTGGGCATTGGCTTCAGACAAGAATGTGCTTCTATCATATTAATCCTAAAATCGGCTTGATGAGATTGCATTGATAGTGTTCTCTCCGTTTTTAAAGTTAATGCTATGTTTTTTTTCTTTTTTTATCATCCTTGTGGAAGAGGGGATTTTCTGATGTTCTGAAAATTTATTTATTTTGATAAATTTTGATTTTATAGCTACTCTACTGACAGTTAGCGACGCTAACCGCCGACGCTAAAAAGCATCGCTAAAAACCGACGCTGAAGTGTGCCTTCTTTCCATAATTGAAAGAGACCATTTAGCCTTGTGTTTTCTTCCACCATGCGCCCCTCTTGCGCTTGGACTTCACCCTCCTGGGCACATCCCCAGCAGATCCCTCATCAACAACATCTCTTTTGCGCTTGTTGCTGGATGCAACATGAGCTTGATTCCACCACATAAGCGTAACCCTCAAGCTGTGCGGCCCCACGGTGCTCATCCTCCAGCTCAAGATGACGCGCCAGATCATCGAGTGTCTCGATGTTCTCATTATATATGTATGATGCGCATCCTCATATCATCCGAGGAATTGGAAGGGGAATGGCGGATTACTTGGATTTGCTGTTCGTCGGTCAAGACATTTCCAGCTGCCCTAAGATCGTGAATCATAGATAACATAATCCATAGATGCTGTTTCATAGTGTTCCATAAATAATTAATCCATGCCAATTAAATGGAATTAAATCCAGGAAATAATTATGCATGCCAATTATACCGTAATATGCTTATGAAAACATCGAACCATGCTTGCATGGTCATCATAATTAAGCATCAGAAAATATTTGGAGCTTAATATGAGATTATCAAAACATAATTTCATAAACGTGTAAATATAATATGGCTGCTAATCCGGCAATTTTCGAACTTTTCTTTCCCACCCTCCCATAAAGGACTTTCAAATTTATCCATGCACCTCTGTCCATTAATTATCCACTCTTCGTCTGGCCCAAAAGGCACTAAAAATGGGCCATCCTGGTGCGCACCACGCCCTCCTACTTGGCGCAAAAAAGAACAATTTTGATTAAATCTTAAAAGATAATCAAAAATTAAATAAAATTTAAACATTGTTCAAAAAAATAAACTTTGCCATATAGACGAATTCTTTGTAAAAAATAAAGCATCGTGCTGAAAACCACTTTTAAAAACCATCTCTTTCTCTTAATAGTGATGGTTGTACTCATGTCAAATTAGTGTGAGTAGCCGGTGGAGCATAAAAAAAAAAACAACCTCTTCAACCACTGCAGGCGCCCTATGCGAAATCAGGCGCGCGTGGGCCTCCAAGCCTCGGATTGGCACGTTCCAGCGCCGCAGCGTGCATGTGACGGGTCGTGTCAGGCATTTGGTGCCGCACGCGGGATGCATGGCGACACGTCGCTGTGGCACGCCGGCAAGGCGCGTCCAGGTCGTGTGCCACCCTGTACGTGTCCGCATGTCATAGCAACATGACCGTTGGACTCATCTCAATGGGGCCGTCGGCGATCGGCAGTGGGAGGAAAGTGGTGTGTGCGTCACATGCCCCTCTAGGTAGGACTGGGAATTGTTTTTGAGATACTCTCAATTAGCCACAATTAACCCACACAACCAAATTATGCAAATTAAGTACCAATCAAAATCTTATCAAGAGTAAAATCTTTGGTACTGATTTCGTAAAAATAAAATGCTAGTATGAGAGAGAAAATGGTAGTTACAAGTCACGAAATAGATTTGCAGTTTTCTCTCAAACTACGCAACCATTTATGCTCAAAGCTTCCGGTGCACAACATACATGAATTTCATGGCCTCAAAAAAAGCTTACAAAAAGTTGCCATGAAAGACTATTGGACATGGTAAAAGTGCCATGTTCATGTACATAGGCTTGAATTCACGACCTCCATGGATGTCATATATCAAAATGAACCCCTAGTGCATTTCGGGCGATAAGAATAACCATATATAGCAGGCTCTAATACTAATGAGAAAACTAAAAATTCCAAAACAAAAATTACATAAACGAAACTATAACTTGTATACCTTCAAGTAAGCCCAAATGGATCTTAGACTAGTTGTTTTAACATCTTCTAGAATGAAAGTGCGCTATGAAATCCGTACTAGAAGAGTAAAGATAATGGTTCCACAACACAAAAGCCTTCAACTATGGTGAGAGCTTTTTCGTTGCGTCATGCGTGTTTCTACATGTTTTTCTTCTTCTTATGTGTTGTTACAAAAGACTCGCTTTATAGGGGAAAACTAACTGGTTTTTCAGCCTCGCAGGCCCATCATAGATAGAGTGGATAACTCCCACTCTCTCATCCCATATATCTTATTTCTCTAACTAGGTCGGATCCACTAATGGGAGACCCGATTTGGATCCAAATCCAGCAGATATTGAGGCTGCTGGGGAAAGAAACATGGGTTGTTAGTATCTCTGGCTTGGCTAAGGGTTGCAAATTAATTGTCCTAATTCACCCATTAGTAATTGGTATTTCATTGTTTGGACTAGTATGTCCATGTCACACTATTATTTTACTATAATATTCTCCTACAGCATACTTTGTGTATCTTATATGATGCACCGGTGAGACTGATTTAGATAACCCAACAGTGAAAAAGAATTGGATATATTGACCCAAAAGTGAATTTTGTGAACTCTTCTAACCGGTCAATGGATTTGATAAATGAGTTGATTCAAGATGAATGTTACCATATATCAATAGAAGTTAAAATAATTAATGGTCATCATACATTATAGACGCCAATATAATGATTTTAGAAACCCCCATTATGTTTGATATATTTATGGTGGAAAATTAAATAACAATCATTATTTAGCCGTTAATATTCTATTACAATGGACATTCTTTCACTACAAGAAAATACACTTTCGGCGACCATTTTCGGTGACTAAATGAATAGTGGTCGCTGCAAATAAGGCTATTTGCGACCAACATTCTTGTTAGTTACTGAATAATTATCCTACACCGACTAAATGTATATTTGGTCGCGAAAAATCAAAACCAAATTGGCGGAGTGGAGATAAAACGTTTGGCGACTAAAGTTTGGCCGCTGAAACTAAGGCTATCTGCGACCAACATTCTTGTTAGTTACTGAATAATTGTCCTACACCAACTAAATGCATATTTGGTCGCGGAAAATAATACCAAGTTGGCAGGGCTGGAGGTAAAACTTTTGGCGACTAAATTTTGGTCCTTAAAGGTTCACCTCCAACGACTAAAAAAAAATTAGTCGAGGAAAACTTTTACGAATGGCGCCTTTTTTCGATGAAAAAAATTAGGCAAAAAGTTTGAGTTTTTTAGTGACCAAACTTTTGGTAGTGGAAGGTTTCCATAAAACCGAACGATGTTGTACTAGCCCCTGTAAGATGCTAATTTCTAAGTTCAAAAAAAAAACCTGCTTATTTTCAAACGGTGTCGTTTAACACCTTAATTCACTTAGGCATATCCTCGTCTCTTCGGCTGAATCTCAATCCCATAACTTTTCTACATACTTAAATTCTTTTTTATTTTTATTATTATAATATAATTTTAAAAGCTTGAGCTCGGTGCTTGACTCCTTGTCAAATAAATATACTAATCGACAGGATACGCGGCATGCGGACGTGGGAACGGGAATCCGCTTAGAAATATATAAAATTCTTGGACATCCTACGGGCATGATCGAAAATCCGCTTAGAAATAAATTTGCATGCATCCTTGTTAGTTACTGAATGATTGTCCTACACCAACATGAAACTAAGTGTGCCCGCTGTCCCGCCCAAATTCCTTCGATAATCCAAATTCCAATCGCTCTCCAGAAAACCTAAATTTCTTCTTCTCATTTTCAAATCTCATGGTGCGAGTCATGACCCATTTGCATCCCTACTACTACTTTCCTACAATGGGATTGGATTTTGGAAGAAGGTCTGGAATTTTTTTTTGTCCTCGTGAGTGGGGAGCTGGCAGACATCAAGTTCCGTCCAATTAGTCTTATAGATAAAAAAATAGTTTGATATGAAATTTGGCTTGTAGACCGACTTACTTAGTCCATCGGCGATTCTAAGTATTTCCCTATCAGCCCAGTCCCGATTAAATTTGGGCGTCGTCCTGATTGGAGAGTTAGGGCTTGTGGCATCGCAGCTCCCCCTTCTTGTCTCCCCTCTCCTCTCCTCCGCCTCCGCCCTCTCCTCTCCAGCTCCCCCTTGCCGACCCTTCTGCCTCCCCGTCGATGGCGAGCACGGCTACATCACGCCCCCCGATCGGCCTCGCGGCTACATCACCCTGTCAACGCCCCCTCCTTCTTGCTCATCGGCTAGGGTTTTCAGAACCCACAACTGATTCTTCCCGGAGCGAGGTAAACCCTAACCCCGTTTCCTTTTACCCCATGATAACAAAATAAAAGAAAAGAAGAAGAGGAAGAGGAAGGGGGAAGGAACCTACCTAGGGTCTCCGCCTGTGGATCCAGCGCCGCGCTTGATCGCTGCCGTGGCCGTAGTTGTCGATAGCCGTGCTAGGATTCTTCCTTCCATCCTCTGAGGGGCTCTTTTCCTTCCCTTGCTGCGGGTAGGCAAGGCAGAGAGGGTTCTTCCTCCCCCCTCTGCTGAGGCCGCGAATTGGTCGTAGGTGGAGCCGCCGCGATGAGGTCCGGAATCATTTCAACACTCATTCCGGGATTGTTTCCACCTGTATTGTTGTCTTTTAGATTTTCCTCTTTAAGCATGAAAACCACATTTTGATCACACAGCCCCCTAAGTGTTTGCCCGTTCCCCTATTTATAAACTCAGGAGGCCATGGTTCTTATAATGACCAAACTCTAATTATTTTTCAATAATTAAAATCCTGATGATAACCAAAGCCTACATTGTAGTCAGTCCATGATACTTGGTTATTCGATAATCACACTGAATCACCGCTAAGTAATACTAATTGTGATTATTCAGCAGATGCCAACTTAAATTTCAAAATTATTTATTAATTACAATACTACTCTAAATACTATATATCTTTTATGGGAATTTGAAATCCATGAATCAGACAGAATGTATGATTTACCTTTGAGTCGGGAAGCAACACTTCCATTGGACATATTAGGATACGCTCCAAGTTTCTCGGTAGCAGTCATACAGAATCCATACAATCTGAGGAGGTTTCTGTGCACTGCCAAGCTTATCATCTCCACTTCAGTCTGAAACTGGATCTCTCCACCCGCAGCATTTCCATCCTTGAGCCTTTTTACCGCTACTAAAGTTCCATCAGGGAGCTGACCTTTGTAGACATTTCCGAAGCCACCTTTTCCTAGAATGTTTTTGCTACCGAAGTCATCTGTTGCAATCTGGAGCTCCCTGAACTGAAACCTCTTTAAGTTTCCCAGGCAAACTTCAGTAGCATGTGGGTCTGAAGAAACAAAAAGATGGAGAATTTAAGCCAAAGAACTAACAATGTTGAGCTCAGTCATCCATATTTGGTGCCGTGATTGATAATCTTAAGAAAGGACTTGTAGGTTTTCAACCTATCTTTATTACTTTACTAACCATCAACATCGAAAAGGATCTGTCAGTTAATATCCCATGTCCTATGCATTTAAGAGTTCAAGTAAATCCAATGATACAGGAATTCATAAAAGAAAAGGATCAATTAACTGTTGTTATACAATAGTCCAAAAGTGGATCAATATCGAGAGTATGTTTTTTTAACTTGCTTATTAAGGTTCAGCTATTGTATATTTAGTTGTTTTAGTCTTATATGTTACTTATACATTACGGAATGTCGAATAGGGAACACAAGAACTACATACAAGTTGAGAGTGAAGTTGACATCACAAACAGACAACGTAAAGAATTTTCCAAGTGGTTCAAAGATCGCGTAAGCAAAATTAATTAACATGTAGGCACCTTGAGTTATCCTTGTATTTGAAAGTGAAGTAATATATTGTCACTTTTTTGTTATAGATGACTCAACTTCGAAACCAGCGATCACCGGAAGCTACTGATGAATTATGGTCATTGGCCAACGGTCCTTGTCCGATAGTCAACATATATTCAGGGTGCTTTTGTAACAGTGTCCGATTCCATCATGATGGGGCCACGTATTCAACTAGTGGTACAAATACTCGTTGGTATGTATTCTCATTTATATTACGTAGGTTATTTAGAGATTTTGACCAAATTAAGCGAAATATTATTGTGAACTTATACTTGAATTTTAGTTTATTATTTTTCACATGTGGTTATTGATTGTGTATTCTTTTTTACTTTCTCAGATATATGGTGGAGTTATGAGCACGTGAAATCTAGTTTCTGATACATGGATAGCTTTTGTTCAGATGATCATGGTGGAGTTGTCTACAAGCATAATCCAGTTTTTGGTATAAGAATATTTTTGTCTACATGATGGTTGTTTGGATGAATAGCAAGATCGGATATTTTGGGATTTTTAATTTACATTTTGATGTGTTTGGTGATGATTATCACCTTAACATATGGTATGGATGAAACATTGTGATGTATGGGTAATAGGTATGCTTGACTTTAGACTTATAGATGATATTTATAATGAATGATTATGGATTCTCCAACATTGTGTATACTTCTATTTGGATGAGCAAATGTATTGTGTAATATAGATATTGGATAGGCTGTGTTGGTTATACAGGATTTGGAACGAGCCCAAAAATAAATATTAAGCTTATAATTTGAATTGTTAATTAAATACAGGTTAATACTTTCTGCCACCGAAAAATGTTTATTGCCAATGTATTCCAATACATTCTACGACCAAACTATTGGTGGGGGAAGATAGACATTCAGTGACCATTTTTTTGGTAGCGGAAGACAAACCTTCCACGACCAACTATTTGGTCGGCGTTGAAATTAGCGACACCAGATTTGGTCGCTGATAATTTTCTTCAGCAATCAAACGTTGGTCGTTGTTTGTGTACCTTAGGTGACCACACAATATTGGTCGCCAAAACCTTTCAGTGACTAAGGTTCGGCGACGAAGGGTATGCTAGTCGCGAAAAAGTTTCGACGACCAAATATGGTTATTTGGCGACTAGAATCTTAGTAGCTGAATATGTATTTTCTTGTAGTGTTTCAAATGTTCGCCCGTTCATCTAAATATAATATTTTTTATCTTAAATGTCTATGTCAAATGATAACAATATGATAATATAATTATTTTGAATAATTCATTTGATTGTGACAAGCGACTTTTGTTATGTATGTAATTTTTGTTATATGTGTATTTGGTAAATAATGTATATATAATTTTTAAAAAAATAATATTTTTTTTAAAAAAATAACTCTAACTATGCTTTAAGCGTCAGCAATACCAAAATTTTCGATGCTTATAAGCGTCAGTAAAAAAAATTTCTACACTCATATTGCCGACACTTTTGCGACGCTTTAGAAAGTATCGGCAATAAAATAATCGACGCCGGTATATGCATTAAAAAACGTCGAAAAAAATAATTTTTTTTTGTAGTGGCCGTTTTTGTCCATTCAATAAGCAGTTGCTTAAGCAAATAGCATCATTGTTTTACTCTTAACCAATTATTTCATTGGAACAGCGAATAACAGCCATTTGCGATTTATTTTAAATATTTTTTATATTGCATAATCTTGATAAAATATTCGACCATGCAGCGGAGTGGTCGGAGTATTTATATTTTTTATCGCTACAGCATTGTTCCATGCAAAGCTATCACGCTAATTTCTTTCGAACAAATGAACAAATATTACATCATCCCTACGAAAGCATTGTGTTGGAAGCATGCTTGGCTGCAATCAATCGGTTGACGGCAACCGTGCACAGGCGTGAAAGTCCCGAGGATGTAACGTTATTCTACTGACTCTGGAAGTCAACTAATTCGTAGAGCGCTGGAGTGCTATTTGGTTAACAACAACAACCACTCTGTCCGCTTCTGGGGATCTGGTATGGTGACTGGCATCACAGTAGAATTGGATTACATCAGAGGCCGTTGAATTAATTGTACACGCATACTATCTTGACTTGCACTAGTCCTGCCTAAGCTCTGGACTTCATGAATGGAGTTGGTGTCTCTTGCAGAGCACTTGGTTGCCTCGCCAGTCCCCAGGACCAGAACAGAAAAGAAAAGAAAAAGAAAAAAAAAATCTCCTGTTTGGCCTAGAAAATCAGAAGAGAACAAGGCTCTGATACATGAAGGATAGAATAGCCGCCCATATGAAACTGGGTCATGCATGCAGTCAGTGCAAAAAAGTTTTTAGAATATATATTATGCTTGAATCCGCATTCAAACGACAAGCCTGAGTTTGGCTCTCACAAGTCGGAAGATTGTAAGCAGCATCAATTTTGTACGCAAAGGAAAAGAGAAGAAATCTTGCTGATGAATTCTGGGATCAGATTGATGGCTTTAGAGCATCATATAATATAACACCAACGATCAAAGCTTCCAACTTTTTATGTTTGCGTGATTGAAGAAAGCATATCCTTCGATCGACAAGTATTCATAATCGTTTTGCAATGATGGACACAAGAAATTTAACTTTACAGACAGCTCACATAAAGGTATGCAATAATTATATGAATTAAGAGCAATTTGTGGGAACAAATCAACCGGAGCTGAGGTTTATTTTATGATCTAGGATCACATATCTGGCACTCCCCATCATTAACATTGATGAACAGTCAAAACTACAACAGCATGGATTTCAGAACAATTACTTCCATTTTGTGATTACTTCCATGGCTGAAATGGTGCTGCTCATAACAGTGCTCTCAGTTATGTTATCTTCTACCTACATACAATTTTGGAAAGCTTTATTCTCCCTTTTCAATCAAAAAGCACCGTTAAAGTTGACATGAGCCATTCATCAAGTTTCAGAAGATCTCCGCATTATCTCCATGAAAAGGACGCTGACCGTCCATAATATTCTCAGCAGATAATCACTATATACGGTCAACATCTTATATTAAACTATCGTAAAAGGAAATTTAAAAAACAACATTAATATAGCAAATAAAAAAAGAAAAATACGACAAAGTCCCAACTCGGCCCCACCACATGTACATCACATGGGAAATCGTGCGCTGTACAAATCACATCCATCGGATCCGTATCAGACGTCTGATGAAAAAAGTAAGGCAAGGAAAATATATATAATTTTCTCCGTTGTCAGATCACGCTCCACGACTCCAGAGTGGGGAAGCTTGCTAAGGGGTCGAAGTCGAACGCCGGGGCCTCGACCGCCGCCGGCCCGAACGACAAGCCGTGGGCCGCAGCGGCGTGTCCTACCAAACCGGCCCGGTCGAGCAAGAAGGCGGACGTGTCGAGCGTCGGCAGGCAGCTCTGCGGCTCAGGCTTCAGCACCGGCTCGACCGGCAGGCCGGCGTCGCCGAGCTGGATCCCGGTCACCTGCTGGACCATCTGGCGGAAGTTGGCCGGGTCGGCGTTGATGTAGGTCGTCGAAGTTCGCTTCGACGACGCGCGGGACTTCCTCTTGGAGACCTTCGAGCAGGGGGAGCAGGGGATCGGATTCCGGCGGCGAGTGGAACCGGAATCGATATCGGCGGCGGCGAGGTGGCGGAGGAGGGAGGAAGAGGCGGCGGCGGAGAGGGTTTCGGGGGAGGAGGAGGAGGGGAGGTTGGGGGCGGGGGAGTCGTCAGAGAGGGAGATCTGGAGGGCTCTGGTGAGTTCTTCGCTGTCGCGGGCGAAGGCATCGGAGATCCAGGACGCCCAGGTCGAGCAATTCTCTGCCATCTTGGACGGATTTGGATTAGAATTTGTGGGAAAATTTTGTGAAGAAGAAATGTTGCCGAGTGGAGTTGAGAGAAGGGTTTTAGTAGGAGGAGGAGGAGGAGGAGAGGAGGGGAGAAGTGATGAGGGAGGAAGAGAGGGGAAAGAGAGGCGGTTTTAAAGGGGTTTGGGATGCTCAGCTCTCCAAAAGGGTCTCATTCAATAAGGCGTTGGGGGAAACCGCGTTTCACGGGCCACGTGTCTCATGGCGGCCAAAACTAAGTGTCGGAGCGATGGTTTCAGATTTATTTTTATTAATTTTTTCCTGTCCAAAATATTTTCTCTCATTTTTTTCACACAAATTTTTATTTTATTTTATTTTATTTCTTAGAATCAGACAAAAATGAGCAACGAAGCATATGCAGGAAAATCTGGACCCTTTTAAAATGGCAACCCAATTAGCAATTTTGTTCGTCTTTTGATACATATGCACAATTTAAAATGTACCGTACCTCTCCACCAACCATCAGATGTCGCTAAGCTGCTAAGGGTCTACCGCCTCTCTCTATTCTTTCTTTCATATCCAATTAATTACTGTAGCTGTATTTTTCTCAAGTAGAATGTGCTCGGCCTCCAATATCCGTTTTGCATAGGTCTTGCATTTTCATAATATTTTTAAGAAAAAAAATGAAATTTCAGGGAAGATGACGCGTTGACGCTCCGTGCCGCGTCGTCGGTGGACCCATGCGTGGGGGCTGGGCCTGTTGGTTAAATCGCTCTCATGCTTGCTGTCCAAGCGTCAACCATGGTTAAATCGCTCTCCGGGTTGGGCCCTGTTGACAGCTTCTCGAAATTTGACGCCTTTATTCTCTTATTTACTTGCAACAGGCGGCTGCCACCTAATTAACCCACCAAACGAATAGCACCTCTGCTTTAGATTATCTACATGACTATGCTTATCCAACGAGCCCATTCATAAAAAAAAATTATAGCCCACAGCATGCACCATATGACCATGCACACTATTTATTAATCATAATACTTATTTTTGTAAACATTATTTATCAAGCGATTATTTTGATTCACTGCTAAAAAAATGAAGGATTATGATAAACGATTTGTATGGGCATGTGATGCATGTACATAGAATTAATTTTTTTTAGTTGGATGGATTTACATATCATACATAATATTCATAAATATGTTCAGGTCTACCAATACATCATCCGTCTTTGAGCTCCCCACTAAAAAAACCAAAAAGGTTCAAATACTGACCAAAGTGATAAGCCAAGTGCAACGCAACCTAATCCACAGACATATTCTACTTTTTGAATATACCTAGATGTCTAGAAGTATACTGACCTATGAGATATACGCCAAGAAGACGACGAATTGATCTCAGTTATTTATGTTATGATATGAACCACGGTTTGGTAACATAATGAAATCGTCAACCTAATTTTGCGCCCTGAATGATGAGAACGTCTTGAGGGTACGACAGTGAATTGCGGCAGTGGACTGCGGTAAGATGGGGATGGGAGGGGAAGACGAAGAGCCAGAGTTGTTACGTCAGCGATGACATAATTAAATGAGCTGAAGTGGCGTCGGGGATGCGTGTCGCATGGTCCTAGAGGGGAGGTGACAGCTGGATTTTGAGAAGAAGGATTGACCTTTTTTTTTTTTTTTTTTTTTTTTTTTTTTTTTTTTTTTTTTTTTTTTTTTTTTTTTTTTTTTTTTTTTTTTTTTTAGCGGCGGCTCATTTTATATAGCTCTAACGTAAGTACAGCCTGTCAGATCACAAAAAAATAAAAAATATAAATAAGAATGAACGTCTGATATAGACGTCCACAAAAAATCTTCGAAATGCCGGACGATAAAGGAGACGACCCAGCCTGCTGCCCGATTTGCCTCTCTGAATACGTGTACTACCTGAAAGTCATCCATCAACTAAGCCATCCTGCGAGTCTTCCGGATAAGAGGATGACCATCGCCATACCGATCCGCCCCACAGATCAAATCGATCACCACAAATGAGTCTCCCTCGAGGTACACCCGATCGACACCAAGTACCTACAAGGATTGACCGGTTGAGTCTCAGGCTAGAACACCGTATAGAAAAAAGAATCATCGCCGTTTGTTTGGACTCCGGATTAGATTTAGAGTCATCTAGACCGTCCATAGAGAGTCAAATCGGATTGACGGAGGATACTTGTAGCCCCGTTTGGCACGGTGTCGCCCTATAAGTGGATGTGACTTGTTCTCGAATCTGGACGCTCCTTCTAACAAGTTTAAAATTTAATTTTATTTTACAGGCTAGTCAATTAGGATAATTTTGTTTATAGATGAAGATTTTTTTTTATTTGTGCTGCGATAGAGACGAAGAGTTTCAAAAGTAGAGATTGCGCTAACTTGGAAGTTGAGCTAACATCATAAGAAAATTTAAAAAAGAAAAAAAAAAAAGACGTTCCAATATATTCTCATTACAACAAATAAAATATTAAGATCTCGGTAATACTCTTAGACTTCTCAAGCGAAATATGCAGCTTGTGCTTCATTAAATGAGTCCCTATCATGAAAAGATGCATCATCATGAGGAGATAGAGAAGAAAGAATAGGAGTTGTGATAAGTTAATGCATGTACATGGTTATAGTACTGCTTTAGAAATTGAAATGTGCTGTTATGAATTGGCCCGCTGCATTTGCGCAAAAATTATCCGGTAATGAATTATTCCTGCATAATCCAAGCATGCATAAATCATGAAAAAAATATTTTAAAATTATTAAAAAAATTGTGATATGGTTCGGAGTAGCTTAGCTCGTTAACCAAACGACGACCGATGTTCAGTGAAATCAATAACCAATCAAATTTTTAAGTAATTAGCATGATTGATTATAGGTTGCACAATTTCAATAATATCCACACAAAAAAATATCGTAACCGATCAGATCAGCAGATAAGAAAAGGGTCGGATCACAGCACACCTAAAAGAGAATATCATAACTACTCTGATCAGTAGATATGGAAAGAGCTCAACTGCTCGTCTGCGAGTTGCATGATTTTAACCATGCAGATTCGTGTCCTTTTCTCCATAAATACCAAGCATAGAGACCCCTCAAGTATGAAGAGAAATACGAATACCATACTCTCGTACTTCTCTCTCTTTCATCTATTCTACTTAATTCTTCACGAAACTCTGCCTAACTTAAGCATCGAAGGGTCTCCAACCGGATACATTTTAGTGACCCCATGTGGTTGCAGAACAACTCCAGTACTATGCTATGCCCCTCCAACTCAACCAAACAAAATGGCTTACCTGTCAGCTCGTCTATCCATTAGGTCGAGTTTTGAATGACAATATATTGGCACTAAAGGAAGGGGGCCCTCTTCTTTTGCGGTTTTCCTAAAGATCTAAGAGAGATGAAGTGTCACACCTCGAACTAAGCATGTAATAGACACTGCATATTTATAGAAAAGACCATACAAGCGTGCAACCTTACTGATCAAAGAGCAATAATAATAATTCATCCATCTTCGAAAAATTAATTTAATAAAGATCCAATCAAATTATTCTCATAAGTAAATATCTAAAAGTAACGAGTGTCATAATATTCCAACCAATTATTATTGTTCAAACCAAATAAAATATCCAAAACTAATTATTATTATGGCTCCTCGCCCACCAGAATGAGAGCGAAACTTTTCTTCTCATACTTCTCGTGAAAAACTAACTTCTCCTGCATGACCCTGATTGCAAACCCCTTCATAGCCACCACCTTGGCGTTGTAACTCACCATCGCATGTGCCACATCCGTCACCATCCTTTGGAACTCTCGGACAACCTTATCGCTAGCAACAGTCTTGTTACGATTGAAGAATGCAATAAATGATGGATAATTAAGATCTAGAGATGCATGCGAGCAATCGAAAGAATAGATCTTGGTGATCATCTTTATCTGCTTGCTGATATATTTCATGGCACATAAGAATCTCACATAATCGTCGATGCTAGCATCACAGACAAGACCAGGATCGAGTGCCCTGTTGGGCTCAATGTGACCGGACCTGATAGCCAGCGGAGTCGCCGCCGGCCGACCAACATTCCCCATGTGTCTAATTGGCATCATGGTGTTGTCCAAATTGTTAGCGGTGGTCACCAGCGCAGATCAAATCGCCACAGGGCTCCAATCCGGCCTTGCACCCTTGATCATTGCAGCTATGTCTGTTGTATGAGGGCAGGCCATGGATGTTCCTGATATGATGTTGAATGGGTTACACAATTCATGAGACCTGTCGAGCCCTACCGATGAATTCTGCGCCCAAGATGCTAGGATCAAGGTTCCAGGAGCCACAATAATAATTGTTTTTTTTCGTATTCCCATGTTATACTCTTTAGTGAAGGCTGGAACACTTTTCTAGCCGTTAGAAAGGTAATAGAGTTGTTTTGAGATGAAAACAACTGTTCTAATTCCCAGAAAAACTAGTTGTTACTGTGTCAGGGGTAGAGGGATCGATTTGCCATTTTCTAGGGTTGACTCGAGATTTTTCAGAGTTGACTCGTAATCTTCATGAGTCGCCCAAACTTGTTTTTATTTTTTTACACTCTATCTTTCTTCCGCAGTATTTGTAGAGTCAACTCTCTTAGTTCTAGGGTCGACTCGTCAGATGATTGGGATCGACTTATTATTTTCGGAGGTCACTACCAGAAAACACGCGTATAGTGACGGGAAATTAGTGACGGACCGTTATCAGTTACTATTTGTGACGGATTAGTGACCGACAGAAATTTGGTCACTGTGGTGTAAACTTAGTGACCGTTTAGTGACAGACCGGTCACAGAATGCGCGGGTAGGATGGGCGCCAAACCTTAGTGACCATCATAGTGACGGGGTATCTGTCAGCAATATGATAACCAAAATTGCAACCAGACAGTGACAAATGCAGCCGTCACAAATATAGTAACCCTAGTATTTATAAATTTTTAAAAGATTATTTTTGGCAGTAACAGATTATTGACAAAAATTTCTGTCACCAAATTTAATTTTTAATTCCAAAAATATTAAAAATATTATTTTTGAGTAAACCTAAATTAAAAGAAAAAATAAAAGGAGGAATATCCAAAATGAAACTAAGTGTGCCCGCCGTTCCGCCCAAATTTCTTCGATAATCCAAATTCCAATCGCTCTCTATAAAACTCAAATTTCTTCTTCTCATTTTAAAATCTCATGGTGTCGGCCATGACCCATTTGCACCCCTATTGCAAGTTTCCTGCTTTATAGAATTTTTTTACCATACTTTATAGTTCAAAAATATTTTTGCCTTGCAAGTCCCATCCAATCAGCCTTATAAATAAAAAAAAAAAATTGATATGAAATTTGGCTTGCAAACCGATTTAGCCCAAATCACGATTTAGCCCAAATCAGCTTGCAAACCGACTTAAATAAAAAACCCTAACCTTTCTTTCCCTTCCCTTCCCGTCCCGTCCCTCGCTGAGAGCAGCCGCCGCCCCCCCCCCCCACTCCCTCGCCCCCCCTCCCTCGCTGAGAGCCGCCGCCGCACCCCCCCTCCCTCGCTGAGAGCCGCCGCTGCCTCCCCTCCCTCGCTGAGAGCCGCCGCCGCCGGCTCCCCTCCCTCGCTGAGAGCCGTCGCCGCCCTCCCTCGCTGAGAGCCGTCGCCGCACCCCCTCGCTGAGAGCCGCCGCCGCACCCCCCCTCCCTCGCTGAGAGCCGCCGCTGCGTCCGCTCCCTCGCTGAGAGCCGCCGCCGCCGGCCCCCCTCCTTCGCTGAGAGCCGCCGCCGCCGCCGCCCCCGCCCCCCCTTTTCCCTCGCTGAGAGCCTGATAGCCGCCTCCTCTCGGTGTCGTCGCCTCTTCAACGACCGGCCGGCGGCTCTTCGCGTCCTTCTCCCCCGGACGGCAACCTCCGCGGCTCCGGTCACCGACTCACAACCTCCCCGGACGGTAAGAGTTTTCTCCTCCTCCTCCTCCTCTTCAAGCTCGATCCCGGTAGATTTTGCCCAAGCCCGGAGAGAGAAAGAGAGAGAGAGAGGGAGAGGTGTGGAGAAACTTCTAATCTTAACCACACATTGAATTGAAAAGGATGCAATGCCAATTATATTCTAGGCAAAACGTCACAGATGAATGCTTTCTAATCTTAACCCCATCTAATGATTCCTGCAGATCATGCTGTTCTAGGGAGGACATAATGTGATTATTCTGCTTCTCTTATGAACTTGCAGGATCTTTACTTAGCGGGTCCAATTCTGTAGCAAAATTTGTATTCTTCTTAGAACATAATGAGATGCACCATTCATCCTAACATGGTTACATAGATGCCATGAAGCTAGGGGCTCAGTTGCATATTAGATCTCAAGTTGATTGGACAAGGCATTCCATTTGTAAGAGGAAGCCATTTTACTTCTGGGACAATTTTCAGAAACAAGATCCCATTTTTGAAGGACATAGATTTAGCAAGACTTATACAACGTAGATGGACAAGAGATAAGAGAAACAACTTATTTCCCTTGTATCCATTTCATAATTTTTGCTTCAGCTTGACCTTTTAATAAATTATATAATAGAACCTAACGCATCAAGCGCTGCTAATTTTTTCCTAGGCAATTGAGCACTACTAAATTCTTTTAAGTATTGGCTCAAACTACTCTATTTTTGGCTTTAGAAGCCAACCCAAATCTTTTATAGTAGCTGTAGTTGAGACACAAGATGTGATCACAAAAACTTATTTTGATAATATAAAGATCCAGTTTCTCATATATTCTATGATGTTTAAGCAGAACAATGAACCAGCAAACTCCAGAAATAAAGATAAGAGGATATAAACATGTGGTCAAATAAAAGGTTCTATATATAGCCAACTGATTTAGCTAAGTGGCTGTTTGATATATCATGGTTTCAATTTTTGGTTACCCATATATTAGATACAGTCACTACAAAATAGATCATATTTGATCAGGAGGGTCATAACCAAAATATGACATGATGCTTCATGTCCTATACCACAGGACAAAGAGCCAAAGGAAATAAGATGAGCATCTCTTATGGAAAAAATGTGAAATGGATGGATGTTAAATTGTAGAATAACATGAACTGTGTGCAGTGTTGGGTATATAATTTAAGAGAAACATTGTTAGAGTTTCTGCATAAGCAATGCAAAGGAGCATTAAAAAAATTTGAGGATAGCATGGTAAGAAGAAGAGCTGACACAAGTTTGAAGGATCGATTACTAAACAATCGTACTGCCGAGTAGTTACTCGGATAGCATCATCTCTTGCCATTTGCGCAAGAAGTCGGTAGTTCGGTTCTGGTTAGAGTGAGCCCCTAAGGTTGTATAGAGTAGAAAAGGTGGGGTGTTAGCCCCTACTTGTCTTGGGGGAAAATAATAAATAAATAAACATGCCATCTAAACAAAAATAGACAGAGAAAGAGAGGAGGGATTTTTTTTTTTTTGCTAAAATAGACGAAAGCAACTATGATATATCTGAGTAGCTGCTTTTATTATGATACTTGGACACATCACTTGGTTGGATAAATCATGATACGGGCACTGTGTCGAATTTACTGTTGCTAAAATAGACAAAAATAATGTTGTACTTGAGGAGCTCCTTAATATTATGCATTTTTATTCTGACACATTTGTTAGTCCTACCAATGGTTTGCATATATTTAGACTGCTTCACTGATTATTGTTGTAATTTTGAGGGTTGATGGGTTGGGATTATGTAAAGTTCATGGATTTTAATTTTTTCGTCATGTTATTCATTTTTACAATCATTGTTCATCTGCAAGGAATAATGGAAAGTGGTGGAAAGTGGTGTTGCTTCATGGTTGTGAGTTATTTCCAGTGTGCAATCAAGAAGCTGGTCAAAAAGCTTGCTAAGAAGTACCATGCTTTCCTAGCATTAGAGGCGATCATGTATATTCACATTTGTTCTATGTGAAGCAGATAGTATTCCATATGTAAATTTGGATGATTTGACTTGTATTCCTTGTCTTTGTAAAGATTAAATGCTTTTTGAATATTGCTGGTATTAGATGAATGAACAGATAACTTGTAAAGGTTAATTCCTTATGTTCAGTTTTTTGTAAAGATTGAATGCCTTCTTAATGTCAATGATGCTGGGACAAGATTGAATGACTTATTTTTGTCATGCTTATGATAACTTCTCATCTTCATAAATATCATACCAGTTTTTGTTTCTTTTACATTTTTTACGATCTTGCCTTTCGTGTTTTTAATGGTTCGGTTTTTCTTATGTTGTTTTCTTTTTTTATCATCTCTCTAATATTTTCTAGGCTTTCTTATGTTGTTTTATTTTTTTGATTTTTAGAGGAACTATGTCAGTTGATCGTAATTGGATGTACCACCGACTTAGTGAAAATGGTTATATAAGAGCTGAGTTCTGTGATGGAGTTAAAGGCAGTTTGATTGATGAACTTAAAATATTATGGGAAGTAGGAGTCACCACTTATGACATCTTTAGAAAAGAGAATTTTCAAATGAAGGCAGTTTTATTATGGACTATCAATGATTTTTCTGCATATGGCATGCTTTCAGGATGGAGTACGCATGGAAAGTTGGCCTGCCCGTATTGTATGGAGAACTCAAAAACATTTACACTACAACATGGTGGGAAGACTTCTTTTTTTGACTGCCATCGTCAATTCTTGCCCATGGACCATGCATACAGATACCAAGTTGATAGTTTCTTCAATGGTAGAATAGAGACAGACCCCCCACCTCGTCGACTGTCTGGTGAGGAGTTGAAAAATAGGATCTCTGCTTTGCCTAATATAACTTTTGGTTTGAAAGCTCCTAAGCACACCATTTCTGGATTCGGTAAAGATCATAATTGGGTGAAAAGGAGCATATTTTGGGAGTTGCCCTATTGGCATACACTACTTATTCGACATAATTTAGATGTCATGCATATTGTTCGGAATGTGTTTCTCAATATATTTTACACTTGTATGGATGTAAAAGGGAAGACTAAAGATAATGTGAAAGCAAGGCAAGATTTGGAGTTGTATTGCAAGCATCCTAAGTTGAGGATTCAATTTGTTAATGGAAAGCTAGTTAAGCCTCCAGCTTCCTATGTATTGTCCAAAGACCAAGCAATGGAGGTCTGCGAGTGGGTGAAAGGGTTAAGACTGCCTGATGGATATGCTTCAAACATATCGAAGTGTGTTAACCTGGATGATTATAAGTTTTACGGGTTAAAAAGTCACGATTGTCATGTTTTCATGCTGAGATTGCTTCCAATTGCATTCCGTGAAGTATTGCCAGCACCAGTGTGGGATGCATTGACAGAATTAAGCTGTTACTTTAGAGATTTATGCAGCACAACTTTGCGTGTCCAAGATATGGAGGTTCTTGAGAAAAATATTGTGGTAACTCTCTGCAAACTTGAGAAGATATTCCCTCCTGCATTTTTTGACTCAATGGAGCACTTACCTGTTCATCTAGCTTATGAAGCTAAGGTTGGGGGGCCCGTGCAGTACAGATGGATGTACCCCTTTGAAAGGTAACAATTTCTGTAAATCCATTAATATAGTTTCTTTGTATCCATTAAATTTGAGAAATTAACATATTAATCTTATTTATAGGCTTATGCATGATATAAAGCAGAAGGTAAAGAATCGAGCATCGATTGAAGGTTCTATTGTCGAGGCTTACATCATAGAAGAAATATCAACTTTCTGTTCGCATTATTTTGTGTAATATCCGGGCCCAATTTAAGCCCAATACCTTTTTGGGCCCGTACTTGAGCATTGGGCCAGGACACCTAATGGGCCCAACTGGGGCCCATTGTTGGCAGCCATTTGATGGCTGCTATCTCATAGCCTGAGGATGGATGTGACTAGGGTAGGGCCAGCTGGGAAGCTGTGGAAGACCCAGCTGTTAAGCCTTTCATGAGGAAGAAGCTGGGCGTGACACCTCGCACCCCCCCCAAACCACTTAAAAACCTACTAGTTCTCCCTTCAAAAATCTCAAGAACCTGTGAACCGGCAGAGGAGGTGTTGGAATGGAGGCACCGGAGCACGGGACACTGCAATCCCCTTCGGAAGCCAGGTAAGCCCCCTGCCTTCTCTCCCCCTATTTTGTGCAAGACAACAAAGAAACAAATAAAGAAGGGAGGAAGGGGATTGTTGGCTGGCCGAGAGCCACCGGCGACGGCCATCGGCTTCAGCCGTGATCCCGTCGGCGCGGGCGTCGGCTGCTGGCAGACCAAGGGAGCGGCCGCGGGCATCCCGCAGTGCCGCCGGCTTCTCCCGGCATCTCTTCCCCGTGGGAGAAGAGAAGGCTTTCACGGGGAAGAGAAGGCCGCCGCAGGCGCGGCCGAGGGCTCAGCCGCAGGCGCGGCCGTGGACGCCGCGAGCCCGGCCGTGACACCGCCGACTGTGGCTCGGCCCTCCCAAACCCCCCTTCTTCCTTCACAGGGGAAGAATGGAGAGAGGAAGAGAGAGGGTTTGGGAGTGAGAGAGAGAGAATATGGGGTTGGTGAAGGGAGGTTGAAGAAAAGAAGAAGAATGAAAGAAAGAAAGGAAGAGGGAAAAGAAGAGAGGAAGAGGAGACTCATCCTCCTCGTCGTGTGCGGCGGCCGCCGGCTTCGGCCGCGAGCACCGTCGTCCCAGGCTCGGCCGAGGACGCCGCGGGGCCTAGCCGTGGACGCCGCCGGTTGTGGCCCGGCCTTCTTCCGCTCGCCGTCCTCTCTTTCCGCTCGTCGTGCTCCCATCATCGGAGAAGAGAGGAAGGGGGAGATCGAGATGAAAGAGAAGGGAGGAGAGGAAGCTTCGGGAAGGAGAAGAAAAGAAGAAGGAGAAGAGAAGAAAAAGGGAAGAAAAAGGGAAAGAAAAAGAAAAAAAGAAAGAAAAAAAAATATAATATAAAAAGAGGGGGTTTAGCCAAATTTGACTAACCTAAGCTCAATTAGACTGGGCAAGTCTAAATCCGAGCTCAATTAGGTTGGGCTAAGTCTGGACGAGCCCAAACTGCAAATTGGGTCAAATCTGAACCGAATTAAGCCCAAATTAAATTGGGTCCGAATCCAATTAAGCTGATTTGGTCTCAGCAGACCTAATTGATTGTAAATCAGGCCCAATTCAAGCCCAATTCAACTGACAGAAGGTCGAATTGACCTTGGGCTAATCCTGACTCAGGCCCAAATGAGCCACATTGACCAAATCAGAGGATCCAATTGGCTAGAAAAGGTTGGACCCAATTATAAACGAGGCCCAATCCTTTAATTAAAAACCCAATCAACCCATGTGGACCCAATTTGGTTTTAAATCGAACCCCAAAGGCTTCAAATTGGACTTGGGCTAAATCCTTGGATAGGACCCAAGCAAGTAAGTTCATAGTATTATGAACTAAGAGATTTTATAATAAATAAATGGGGAATAATGTAAACCCTATGATGTTGTTTTAGGTGATTAAGGATTTGTCACCTGGACTTGAGCAATTTGGAAAGCGAATTGATGTAAGTAATCTGTCTTAATCTTATCGTAGATCTTGTATTATATTTTATAAGATGAACCAGTGTTTTTCATACAATTTGAATTGTATATATGATTTGTGAAGAAAGTAAGTAACCTGTTCTAATCCTATTATAGATCATGTCATGTTATTAATGTTTTCCTAAGCATTTATTTTAAGTACATATGTTTCATGCATGATATGTTACAATGCATAAGTAACTTGCATGATCCCAGAAGCTATGGCTATGTATGCAACCTGATGATATTGATATTTTAATCATGCATGTAAGTTTATAAAGTCTTAGCTAGCCCCAGAGGCACTATAATGGGCTCAAAGATGCTACTGAGAATGACTGAGCCGCCAGTGGCTGAATAGTAACTGAGCTTGCCCCGCCAGTGGCTGAATAGTAACTGAGCTGCCCCGCCAGTGGCTGAATAGTAACTGAGCCTGCCCCGCCAGTGGCTGAATTGGAATTGGGCCTGCCCCGCCAGTGGCTGAATAGTAACTGCGCTTGCCCCGCCAGTGGCTGAATAGTAACTGAGCCTGCCCCGCCAGTGGCTGAATAGTAACTGAGCTGGCCCCGCCAGTGGTCGAGTCTGACTTCGCAGTAGCATCCGAGAGAAAATGGACCACGGCATGCCGGGGGCACGGTTTCATATGCATATTTTATGAAAATTTTTGTGATTTGCACTACTGCTTGTTTAAATTGCATACATATTATGCCATGATGATTATTAGATAATACGCATGTCAACTTCTCAAACCCTGCATAAACATGGTTACCATTATGTTCGATCCGGTAAGATTATGTATGATTACTTACTGAGCCGTGTAGCTCATATCCGTTCATTTACTTTTTCTTTCAGATCCTTACCACTGATAGCTGCCAGAGACACGTTAATCTGGTATCAGGGCTTCTTTCTTTTGGGGTGAAGCAAGTATACTATTGTGTACATAAACTACATAGAAGCTCTGTATTTGGGTACTGACCAGTAGGTTGTACTAAGAATGCTTTCATATGAAAAGATTCGGTTGGTTTGACTACCCTGTTACCCAGGTATGAGGCTGCGTGCTATTATGGACGGTAGTCGGCAATAGCACGGCCGTGTCACGGATCCGGGTCCGGGGCGTGACATCTAGTGGTATCAGAGCTCTAGGTTTAACAAGACTATAACCGTAAAAAAAAAAAATTTGGGGTAATGGGTAGTTAAGAGTATCATAATATGTTAAGATTGTCATAATACTTTAGTCGAAGAAAGCAATTTATTTCAGTTTCACCCTAAACTCTTGACTGCTAGGTAGCTATAAGAAATAGGGAATACTCAGACATTTACCCTGATGAATTACCGGAATTACCCCTGGTTGAGAAATCGAATTCACCATCGATCTTAGGAGAGGGACCCATCATCAAGGCCCCCTACCGGGCGATTCTTGTTAAGCTATGAGAACTGAAATTTTTGGAGGGAAACTTTGTCTACCTAAAAATGTTCTTTTCAAGGGTGTTGCCCGATTTGGGCGATACGGCAAAATGAGTCCTCACTACATCGGTCCACCTGAGGTATGTTTAATTTCGAGGACGAAATTTATTTTAAGGGGGGTAGGATGTAATATCCGGGCCCAATTTAAGCCCAATACCTTTTTGGGCCCGTACTTGAGCATTGGGCCAGGACACCTAATGGGCCCAACTGGGGCCCATTGTTGGCAGCCATTTGATGGCTGCTATCTCATAGCCTGAGGATGGATGTGACTAGGGTAGGGCCAGCTGGGAAGCTGTGGAAGACCCAGCTGTTAAGCCTTTCATGAGGAAGAAGCTGGGCGTGACACCTCGCACCCCCCCCAAACCACTTAAAAACCTACTAGTTCTCCCTTCAAAAATCTCAAGAACCTGTGAACCGGCAGAGGAGGTGTTGGAATGGAGGCACCGGAGCACGGGACACTGCAATCCCCTTCGGAAGCCAGGTAAGCCCCCTGCCTTCTCTCCCCCTGTATTGTGCAAGACAACAAAGAAACAAATAAAGAAGGGAGGAAGGGGATTGTTGGCTGGCCGAGAGCCACCGGCGACGGCCATCGGCTTCAGCCGTGATCCCGTCGGCGCGGGCGTCGGCTGCTGGCAGACCAAGGGAGCGGCCGCGGGCATCCCGCAGTGCCGCCGGCTTCTCCCGGCATCTCTTCCCCGTGGGAGAAGAGAAGGCCGCCGCAGGCGCGGCCGAGGGCTCAGCCGCAGGCGCGGCCGTGGACGCCGCGAGCCCGGCCGTGACACCGCCGACTGTGGCTCGGCCCTCCCAAACCCCCCTTCTTCCTTCACAGGGGAAGAATGGAGAGAGGAAGAGAGAGGGTTTGGGAGTGAGAGAGAGAGAATATGGGGTTGGTGAAGGGAGGTTGAAGAAAAGAAGAAGAATGAAAGAAAGAAAGGAAGAGGGAAAAGAAGAGAGGAAGAGGAGACTCATCCTCCTCGTCGTGTGCGGCGGCCGCCGGCTTCGGCCGCGAGCACCGTCGTCCCAGGCTCGGCCGAGGACGCCGCGGGGCCTAGCCGTGGACGCCGCCGGTTGTGGCCCGGCCTTCTTCCGCTCGCCGTCCTCCCTTTCCGCTCGTCGTGCTCCCATCATCGGAGAAGAGAGGAAGGGGGAGATCGGGATGAAAGAGAAGGGAGGAGAGGAAGCTTCGGGAAGGAGAAGAAAAGAAGAAGGAGAAGAGAAGAAAAAGGGAAGAAAAAGGGAAAGAAAAAGAAAAAAAGAAAGAAAAAAAATATAATATAAAAAGAGGGGGTTTAGCCAAATTTGACTAACCTAAGCTCAATTAGACTGGGCAAGTCTAAATCCGAGCTCAATTAGGTTGGGCTAAGTCTGGACGAGCCCAAACTGCAAATTGGGTCAAATCTGAACCGAATTAAGCCCAAATTAAATTGGGTCCGAATCCAATTAAGCTGATTTGGTCTCAGCAGACCTAATTGATTGTAAATCAGGCCCAATTCAAGCCCAATTCAACTGACAGAAGGTCGAATTGACCTTGGGCTAATCCTGACTCAGGCCCAAATGAGCCACATTGACCAAATCAGAGGATCCAATTGGCTAGAAAAGGTTGGACCCAATTATAAACGAGGCCCAATCCTTTAATTAAAAACCCAATCAACCCATGTGGACCCAATTTGGTTTTAAATCGAACCCCAAAGGCTTCAAATTGGACTTGGGCTAAATCCTTGGATAGGACCCAAGCAAGTAAGTTCATAGTATTATGAACTAAGAGATTTTATAATAAATAAATGGGGAATAATGTAAACCCTATGATGTTGTTTTAGGTGATTAAGGATTTGTCACCTGGACTTGAGCAATTTGGAAAGCGAATTGATGTAAGTAATCTGTCTTAATCTTATCGTAGATCTTGTATTACATTTTATAAGATGAACCAGTGTTTTTCATACAATTTGAATTGTATATATGATTTGTGAAGAAAGTAAGTAACCTGTTCTAATCCTATTATAGATCATGTCATGTTATTAATGTTTTCCTAAGCATTTATTTTAAGTACATATATTTCATGCATGATATGTTACAATGCATAAGTAACTTGCATGATCCCAGAAGCTATGGCTATGTATGCAACCTGATGATATTGATATTTTAATCATGCATGTAAGTTTATAAAGTCTTAGCTAGCCCCAGAGGCACTATAATGGGCTCAAAGATGCTACTGAGAATGACTGAGCCGCCAGTGGCTGAATAGTAACTGAGCTTGCCCCGCCAGTGGCTGAATAGTAACTGAGCTGCCCCGCCAGTGGCTGAATAGTAACTGAGCCTGCCCCGCCAGTGGCTGAATTGGAATTGGGCCTGCCCCGCCAGTGGCTGAATAGTAACTGCGCTTGCCCCGCCAGTGGCTGAATAGTAACTGAGCCTGCCCCGCCAGTGGCTGAATAGTAACTGAGCTGGCCCCACCAGTGGTCGAGTCTGACTTCGCAGTAGCATCCGAGAGAAAATGGACCACGGCATGCCGGGGGCACGGTTTCATATGCATATTTTATGAAAATTTTTGTGATTTGCACTACTGCTTGTTTAAATTGCATACATATTATGCCATGATGATTATTAGATAATACGCATGTCAACTTCTCAAACCCTGCATAAACATGGTTACCATTATGTTCGATCCGGTAAGATTATGTATGATTACTTACTGAGCCGTGTAGCTCATATCCGTTCATTTACTTTTTCTTTCAGATCCTTACCACTGATAGCTGCCAGAGACACGTTAATCTGGTATCAGGGCTTCTTTCTTTTGGGGTGAAGCAAGTATACTATTGTGTACATAAACTACATAGAAGCTCTGTATTTGGGTACTGACCAGTAGGTTGTACTAAGAATGCTTTCATATGAAAAGATTCGGTTGGTTTGACTACCCTGTTACCCAGGTATGAGGCTGCGTGCTATTATGGACGGTAGTCGGCAATAGCACGGCCGTGTCACGGATCCGGGTCCGGGGCGTGACATTTTGAGCCTTCTATACAAACGAGGTTAAATCAAGTTCCCCGTAATGAAGATGAAGGGGAGTTTGATCTCGTGGATCGTCTATCCATTTTTACTCATCAAGGTCGACCTTTTGGAAAACCTTCTGCAAGGCATTTGACTACTCAGGAGTTTAATGCTGCTAAGTTATATGTTCTTCTTAATTGTGTAGAGGTTCAACCTTTTGGAAAGTAAGTTACACAAGTACTTAATTATAATTATGCTTAAAAATGCATATGGAGTACAATATATGTGATTATAGCTTTTGTCTTGTAGGTATTTTGATGATTATATCCGTCAATCTTGTCCAAATATAAGCCAAATTGATTTGGAAAGACGACGCGAAATGGAGTTTCCGGCTTGGTTTAGATCATATGTGAGCTGTAAATTCATAAATATAATAATAAATTAGACTTTCACTTGATTTATTCTTACGATATTATTTTTATCATGCTAGGTTAATGACAGTAAAAATCATGTTGATGGGCGCTTAAAGGACCTATCATATGGCCCTGGGAATAAAGTTAAATGTTATAAAGGCTACTTTGTGAATGGGTACAGATTTCACACCAAAGAATATGGAAAGGATAAAAGAACCTTCAACAGTGGTGTGTGCATTAAGGGAAGCAGTTACAATGACTTTGAGAGTGACTATTATGGGATGTTGGTTGACATTATCGAGTTAGACTATTTTGGGATTGGTAATAAAGTAGTGTTATTCAAATGTGACTGGTATGACAGAGATAAGGGTATGAAAGTGCATCCTCAACATGGCCTCGTTGAGATCAATTACAAACTAAGACTTCCAACCAATGATCCGTTTGTATTAGCTCAACAAGCACATCAGGTGTTCTATACTGGTTACCCAGGTAAGAAGAAGAATCGAAGATTGTGGTGGGCAGTAATTAAGACAAAAGCTAGAGGTAGGTTCCTTCCTAGTGGGACAGAAGAAAATTTTTCTGATTTTTATCAAGAAGAAAACTACAGGATTCCTACCCCAATCTCGATGACAGATGAGCTTGATGACCCAGACATTTTGGTTGGTGTTAATAGAGATGCAGAAGATATTGATGCAGCAGAAATTGAGTTGACAACTAACCAAATGGAAGAGGATCTTGAGGATGAAGAAGAAGATTTTGAAGATGAACAAACTGAGGAAGAGGAGCATGAGGCTGAGGAAGATTAAAATACAACATGCATATTTATGAATGCTAATATAACTAATTTTAGACTTATAAATTATAGTTGTGCAGACATGAGAAAGAGCAAAGGGAAAGCAACAGGTCCACTGATTGTTCTTTACTTTGATTGAATTTGTTGACATTTACATTGTGAAATAACTATAACTTTTTATTGTTGTGCAGTTATGGCCAAGAAAAAAGGGAAAGCAATAGGTAATGGAAAAGCAGCTTTAATACTGGCTGCTACTCAAGTTCCTCCTCAACCTCCTAGGTTGCCTGAGCGTGTCGAGGAATGTCATGATGATGATGATTACATTCCTGATGGGGACATGATTGAAGAGTTGGATGCAAATGAAGAAATAAATGATGAAGAAATGAATGGTGCAGTGCAAAATCATGAGGATACAATGAATGAGGATCAGATGAATGATGAACTTGGAATTGATCCAAGACAGAGCAATGGCCCAGAACCAACCCTTAAAGCCCCTGTTGATGCAAATGGAAAAGTGATTGTTAGGTGCAAAAGAGGAATGTATGAAAATATCACTTTCTTATATCACTAATTTGAATTTATGTGTTTGTTGCATTTAAAGTATTTAATTTATTTTCTAATGAATATTTTTTAAATTGCAGGTTTCTTGATTATGAGGTCAGTCACAAAGCTGTTGCTATCATGCGCCAATTTTTTAATGGTCCGTGGTTGTCATGGAGGGAGGTCCCTACACATGCTAAAGTTGGAATGTGGAACAAATTTGAGGTGATGTAATTAATTTATATTTCTTATCATTAACTTTTGCCCTTAACAAATAGTAAGTCTGATTACTTGCGATCTATATATTGTTAGGAGATACACACAATTCTTCCAGGACAATTGCATCATGTGCATGAAGTTTGGAACAAGCATTGTCAGCGACGATTGACAACCTCATTAGGGAAGGTCAGAAGCCAAAAGCTTCTGGAAGCAAAAGGAGATTTAAACAAAGCCCGTGATAAACCCCCTAATTGGATCTCTAGAGAAAATTGGAATAAGCTAATTGATATTTGGATCTCCCCAAAATGGAAGAAGAAATCAGAAGCCAACAAAAATAATAGAAACACCATGAAGAACGGTAGCATCTCTAAACACTGTGGAGGATCAATCACATTTGTCAATCATGACGAACGATTGGTACATATCTTTATTCAATTAGATTTCTATAATAATTTTTATATTATTGTTCAGTCATCTTAAATTAGCCCATTATATGTTAATGAATTTTTTCTTTTCTCTTTTGTAGAAATTAAAGTTAGGCAGGGAGCCAACAATAGTTGAATCTTTTAATCGGACGCATAAGACAAAGCAAGGCATGGGAGGATATGTAGATAAGAGAAGTGAAGCTGTCATGGTAAGTATAATTTTTTTATGATTCATAAATATTATTGAGCTTGCTCATGTTTATCTCTTGTTTGATCCACCATAATGTTTTTCTCTTCTTTTAAATCAACTGGCAGGCAAAGTATTCAGCTGAATACTCCAAAAAATATGGTGATGCCTCCACCTCAGATGCTCCTCCACGTGATTATGACTTGTGGTTTGAGGCAACTGGTGTCCCAACTCATGGCCATGTCTATGGCTTTAGTCCCCTAGAGGATCTCACTGGAATTATTGGGCAATCATCATCTGCTTCCACCTCTACAAGTCAAGCTCCAGAGCTGTACACTAATGAAGACCTTCTACGTATTCTTGAGCAGGAAAAGAAAAAATGGCAAGAGGAGGTTCTTCAAAAGATGAGAGAAGAGATTGGCTTTGGACCAAGGCATGCAGATCGGGGGAGTAATGGTGATTCTGGTTCTGCTGATCATGCTTCATTATAATTGTTTTTGCCTTAGATGATAAGTCTTTGCATTCCTAGGAGGAATGAAATCTCTGTTGATCTTTATGACATATTTTTAGACTTTGATTTTGATGGATTCAGGACATGTTGATGCCAATTTTGAATGACATTTAAAATGACTTTTGCGTAATGTTGAATGCCTTTGCTATTAATGATTATTATTATTATGTGCCAATCAATGTACCAAATGTACCAGGTTATTAGATTGTGATCGGTGACCAAATTTTGGTTACTAAATTGTTTACCAACTATTGTGACGAGCAGTCATAAACTTAGTGACAGGATTTTGGTCAATAAAAATTGATTTTGCTCAGCGCGTTTGTAACCAATTAGTGACCGTAAACTTATCACTAGGTCAGTGACGGGATTAATGACAAATGTAGTGACAAAATGTGTGACCATGTCTGTGACGACTAAATCTGTCACTAAAGGTCGTGACAGATTAGTGACCAAACTTGTGACCGCATTCTGTGACAAAATCAGTGACCAAGTTGCCTTCGTCACTAACTCCGCAACTCGATAGTGACGGAAAATACATAATTTCTTAAATATTTAATTCTGGAATTTGTAACGGCTTAGTGACGGCGGTTCTGTCACGGAGGTTAATGACGGAAATCGCCGCCGTCACGGAGAATTTAGCGACGCGTGTTTTTGCAACGTAGTCAGTGACGGGAGCTCCGGTCACAAATTCCATATTAGTAACTGGAAACACGGTATAGTGACGGGAATCTCCGTCACTATACGCGTGTTTTCTGGTAGTGGGTTGACTCTTTAACAGACTAAGTTTCACTACTTTCTGTCTTTTTATTGTGGCTGTTTTAGGGTCAACTCATCTATTTTTTGGGTCAACTCTAGTCTGACTAGAGTTGGCTCATGAATTCCATAGGTCAACTTGCCAATGCGACGATTGTTTTAGCTCTATATCTTTTCTCTATAGCTATTCAAAAGGCCGACTCTTGCTAAACTAGGGTCGACTCGTGTACTTCATGGGTCAACTCATTAATGTCATGAATTTCTTAGATTTCTGTCTATCCTCTGAACTATTCTAGTGTCGACTCGCGATCTATGGAGTCAGTTCGTGAAGGCATATCAATCGGCGATAGTGTGCGAGGGTTGACTTGTTGCAAAATTTGGGTTGACTCGTTACAAGCTTTGGATTGACTTGTTGAGGTAGCTCCAAATAAAATTTTCTGTGTTTGTATGTGAGCTTCTAAAGAATGGCCTTTTGGGGTTCAGCTTCTTGATGTGGAGCTTTAGATAAAATATCTTCTTCTGAGAGTAACTAAAGGCTTTCTTCTTGCTTTCTAAAATTAATTAATTAAACTCAAAGCAATAGATTAGTTAACTTGTGACTCAACTATTTTGTATCATCAAAATTAACTCTTTAGGGATAACACTTTCTTCTTATTTTCTGAAATTAATCAACTTAAACTCAAAGCAATGGGTTAGTCAACTTATGACTCAACTATTTTGCACCATCAAAATCGATCCTTTAGGGTCAACAATTATACCAATATCTGATCTATTTTCAACCTTATATACATATTTGATTTTCTAACTGTCTAATATTCTATACCCTAAAGCATAGATGGTCTTATAGTTGTTCTAAAAAAAATTTCTTCAATTTGGAAGTATCCTACGATCATATAATATCCCAGTTGCACATCTCCATTTTGTCTAATCTTCTTTAATTCTAAAAATAATATGCTCTTCAATCTTTCTTTCTTTATAAATAATTAATTCTAGATGTTGACCCAAGGATTGATTTTGACGATTACAAGATAATTGAGTAAGTTACTTGTTGCTGGAAATTGGACCCGGGGGCGGCCGCGAACCGAGAGGGGAGGAGCTCCGCTGCCGGGATAGTGGGTGGCGATGCGTCGGCTGGTGGCGTTCTCCTGGAGAATCCTGCAAGAAAGTCGGTGGTCGGGTTTTCCGGCGCCGGCCCTCCGAAGCTTAAGTCAGAGGGGGCTACTATGTGGGGGGAGTAAAGGAGGAGAATGTTTGTTTCTGTATCCGTTGTGTGTCTGTTGTGTGTCTGTCGTGTGTCTGTCGTGTGTCTCTCGTGTGTCTGTCGTGTGTCTCTCCCCCCTTCCTTTCTCCCCAGGTTCTTTTTTATAGAAAGATATTATGTTACCTGGGAGGTGACAGGGCAATTTGTCCTTTTCGTGATAATTGGGCACGATCATGCTCATTAATGGCATTGTGGAGAATAAGGCCGGATCAAACCGGAGTCAGGGAGCTGTCATGGCTGATCGAACCCGTTGGGGTGGTTGAACCGCCGGCCGTGGTGGGCCTGGGGTTCGTAGATGGCAAGTGCATTGATTGCTGAGTGAACCGGTGATCAGGAAGAGCCATACGCTTTGATGGTCCAGTGATTCGGAGATCATCTTGAGCCATGTTCATTTAATGATTGAGTGCATCGGAGGCCCGCTGGGGTCATACGCATTAATGGTCAGGCGTGCCGAAGGCCTGCGGAGATCTCGTGCTTTAATGGATAAGGATGGTAACAGAGTATGGTGGAGTTGTGTATTTGGTTGTCAGGTCCTCTAGAGGATTAGGCGGAGGTTGAATATTTGGCTAAGGCACGGGCTCGGCACGGGTGCCGAGCCGAGCCGGTTGCTCGGCGGGGTGTCTCGTTGTGGGATCGGGCGTTTTTCTGGTTGACCGCTGGTTGGTGCTCCTTGGTTGGGTGCCTTTCTGGTCGGCGCTCTTTGGTCGAGTGCCTTTTTGGTCGGCGCTCCCTGGCCGAGCACCTTCGGACTGGCACGACTTGGGTTTTTCCCCCAACACTACCTCCCGACTTTCGAGTTCCAGCTGGCCACCAGCTTGAGCGCGGGAAGTAGTTTTAGTCGGGCCATTATGAGTTAAAGAAAATTTTGAATTATCGCGCGTTTCGAATTATCATGCGCTTCGAGGTGCTTTTGATAGGCGGCGTCTCTTCTTTCCCGAAACGTCTCATTATTAGGGTACCTTCTCCGAAGCGTCCTCGCGTCGTGGGCTCATGATAGGGCCGCACGATCCGACGAGGCGCCTCTGTGTTCGAAGCGTCCGCCTGGATTAAATGCGGTGCTCCGTCTTTCGGGCCAACACGCGTCATGATCTGAACGGGGAGCAGCGTTTTTCCTTACTGATCTGGACCGGTGGAGGGATCTATATAAACCCCCACCTGGCCTCCAGCTCCCTTCTTATTGTCTTCTTCTTCACTTTCTTCTCAGTCCGAAACGACCGTTCCGCCATTACCTCCGGCGAACTCCCTAAGGTGTTCTCTCTTTTATTTGTTCGGAACTTTCTTTCCCTTTTTTCTGTTTCCAATGGGTCGTGGTCCGAGTGAGTCTGGGTCCACCATGAGCGAGCTAGAGGTTGAGATGGTCGAGGAATGGTTTTTTCCTCTGCAGGGGTTCCGTTTGGAACCCGCTGGGTTGGGGGACTGGGTGACGAACCCCCCTGTAGGCCGGATCAGAGTGTACTCAGAGGCACTCTGGGCTGGCCTATGATTTCCCCTTCATGGGTTTGTGAACGAGTTGCTTGGGGAGTACGAGATTGTCCCTGCGCAGCTCGCTCCAAACGCATGGAGGACAATTATCGGGTTCCTGTCCCTGTGTATGGCGTATGGGATTCCGTCTTCCATGAACGTCTTCCGGCGACTTTTCTCGCTCAAATCTAACCCGGGAGACGGAGAGTGGCTCTATATTGCCTTTCGGGGTGGTCGGCCACTCTTTCACGGCGCCCCGTCATCCATTCATGGTTGGAAGGAAAAATTCTTTTTCTTGAGTTCCGAGCGACCATGGGGGTTCAATCCTAAATGGAGGCGGAGCCGGCTCAAGGTCGCTAACCAACTCCCCAGGCTTTTCTCGCGCGAGCAGGGAATTCTTGACACTATCCGCAGCCTCGGGGATGGCATCCTTCTGAATGGCCTTGTGAATGAGGATGCTTTGATCAATGTTGGTTTGAGCTCGGCGCGCTCTCCGGGTAAGGGTGGTAACTAGGGAATTCTCCTTTGTCCTCCCTTTTGCAATGTTTGGCTAACTTCTTTTGTTCGTCTTCGCAGATATTGCGAAAATGGTGACCAAGAGCGACGTCTTGTACGCCCGCTTCCGGAAGAGGGCGGCCGAGCTTGCGGGAGACCCGCCTGAGCTTAAAAAAAAGAAGGCGAAGACCTCGGCTGCCGTGGCTGCCGAGAAGGGTGCTTCTCGTGCCGAGCATTCCGAGGCTGGTCGGGGCGCGAGCTTTGCTGGAGCTACAGTGGCGCTCCCGTGCCCGGTGCCGATTTCGCAAGTTCCTGGTCGGCAGGAAGTTCCAAGCGTCGATCAAGGAGGGGTGAATTCTACGGCGGTCTTCGCGCTTGCGTGCCCCGCCCCAACTTTGCGGCAATCAGATCGGCCGCCTGTCCGACCCCAATTCCCTAGTCCCGATCCGGGGAGCAGCCAGGAGGCTGCGGAACCGCGCCCAGCGAGCCCAACAGGACCCAGCCTACCGGGCCCGTCGGGTCATCAGGAGAAAGTGCCCTACGCTCCCGGCTGGGCGATTTTCGAGGGCGATTCGGCTCTCGATAATCCCCAGACGGCGCGTGAAGTTCTTTGGGTCGCGCTGCTCCCGGCCGACCAGGCCAAGATCCAATCCATGAGCTATGGTGCCTTTATGGACGCGACCGTCTGCTCCGCCGTCCGGGTAAGTTAGCTTTCATTTTTGTACAAGTTCGTTTCGAGTTGGCTTGGATCTTGTTTCTTATTTTCTTCTTTTACAGCACCTCCATGAGACCGAGACGCTGATGCACATAGTCCAAGACTACCGGGACCGGGCCCGAAGGCATCAACGCAGGCAGGAGGAGGCCGAGGCAAGGCGCCTCGCATCCGAGGCTGAGCAAAAAGTGCTTCAGACAAGGGTGGAGGCGGCCGAGGACGAAATTCGGGCTCTGACCACCAACCTCGAAGAGGAGAAGGGCGCACACGCACTAGTCAGATCTGAAGTGCGCGCCGCGGAGGCTCGTCTGGCGGAGGCCGAGTCATCGCTCGCTATCCGCGAGCAGGAGGTGGGGGAAGCTCACCTCAAGGCCCAAAAGTTCGAGGCCCGTCTGCTTGACGCGCAATCTTTGCTCGTCGATCGCGAACGGAAAATAAAAAATTTGGAGCGGAAGGCCGCCTACCACGAGGCTCGGGAGGCGGAGGCTCGGGAGCAGGCCCAAGACGCTGTTAAACTCTTCCGTGAATCGGAAGAGTTTCGCGACTTACTGGAAGAGGAAGGCGTAAACGGGCTCATCCAGGGCTTCAAGGACTTCTGCAACCAGTTGCGGCGACTTCTTCCAGACTTTGACCTTAACCTGCTTCAACCTGGAGCGGGGGTCGAGGAGTCCGAGGCGGAGACGGGAGCTCCGGCATCTGACGGGGCTAACCAGGAGGGCTCGGCCGAGGCGGGCGAGGCTGCTCTTGAGGCCGCTCCTAAGGTTGCTCCTGAGGTCGCCGAGGCTACTGAGGTAGAGGCCTCGATCGCAGAGGAGCCAGCCGTTCCTGAAGTCGCCGAGGATAGTAGGGCTGAGCCTTAGAGTTTTTCGTTTTTTTCTTTGTACCTAGCCTATGGGCTTTTTTAAATGAATATACATTTTTTGTAAATTGCAACTGCCTTGCGCTTTGATTTTCGGTAGACCTAGGCTTCTTCACTTGGATCCACTTTAGGCTCCAAGGAATTGGGCTCTGCGACCCCAACTTCGTCCGCTACATAGTTAGACTTGCGTTTAGGCTCGGCGTCTTAATCCGGTCCGAGCTCAGATAACAGCTTCCGTTGCTTGGACCTTCGACCAGTAGTATCGCCACGCTTATGTCTAGGATACGCTTAGGCTCGGGAGGTCTTTTCGAGCTTAGCTCAGAATTCGGCCGAGCCCTAGGGCCAAGGGTCACTAGACTTGGAATTTCTAGTCAAACTTTGAACCCGGACCTCCGGTTGCCGAGGCAGATGATTGGACTTTTTCCGACAACCGGGTTGAACGTCCGGCAGCTCGTGATGGGGATTCATGGAGCCGCCGGCATAAACTAAGCTTACTATTGAACGGTGCATGTAGGACGGGTGAGGCTGAGCGATGATTGGCCCGACCAGGTACCTCGACGCTGTCGGGGGTTTATTCGGGTAATTAATCAACCGAGAATGAAAATAAATGAATAAATGTAGAGACAATAATTGAACAGGTATCTGGTACCGTGAGCGTTTTACGCCGAGGCTGTGAACTCCGCCCGGCGATTTTGAGGACGCTCTTCTGCTCGGAGTCCGTTCTTTGGGGACGCCGGCATAGTAGAAGGATCCAGTTGTCGTTAAAGACGTTTGTTGCCAATCACGGACTTTTCGTTGATCGCGAACAGGAGATCAAGTCGAGCTCTATGATCGATGGAGAACGAGCCGAGCTCGTTGGCCGATGGAGAACGAGCCGAGCTCGTTGGTCGGTGGAGAACGCATTACGAACTCACGAACATCTTCAGAGAGTCCACGTAGGTACTCCGTCATCCCGAAATATCGGGGCATCCCGACCGTGGTCAGGGTAGGAGAACGAGCCGAGCTCGTTGGCCGATGGAGAACGAGCCGAGCTCGTTGGCCGATGGAGAACGAGCCGAGCTCGTTGGTCGGTGGAGAACGCATCACGAACTCACGAACATCTTCAGGGAGTCCACGTAGGTACTCCATCATCCCGAAATATCGGGGCATCCCGACCGTGGTCAGGATAGGAGAACGAGCCGAGCTCGTTGGCCGATGGAGAACGAGCCGAGCTCATTGGTCGGTGGAGAACGCATCACTAACTCACGAACATCTTCAGGGAGTCCACGTAGGTACTCCGTCATCCCGAAATATCGGGGCATCCCGACCGTGGTCAGGGTAGGAGAACGAGCCGAGCTCGTTGGCCGATGGAGAACGAGCCGAGCTCGTTGGTCGGTGGAGAACGCATCACGAACTCACGAACATCTTCAGGGAGTCCACGTAGGTACTCCGTCATCCCAAAATATTGAGGCATCCCGACCATGGTCAGGGTAGGAGAACGAGCCAAGCTCGTTGGCCAATGGAGAACGAGCCGAGCTCGTTTGTTTGGTGGAGATCAAGCCGGGTGAAGTCTGGTACCATGAGATAATTAGGAGAATTGGTGAGTTCGCCGGAGGATTCCAATGTGCTTTCGCTGAAAAAAATCGAGTCAATCCTTCGTGAACTCCATTTTGCTGCAAAAGTAAAGATGTGATCTTAGAGCTCGCTTACACTAAGTATACCATCAGTGGGAACTTTGCTTTCTGGTTGGGATCGAACAAGTGTATATAAGCTGTTATAAAATGAAATTTATGATTAAAGAGTGGAGAACCTCTCGGGGTTCTACTGGTAGTACACGCGGAGATTTTCAGAACTCCAGTTTCTTGGAATGGGAGTCCCATCTAGAGACTCCAGCTTGTAAGTTTCGGGCCGCCTGATGCGTGTGACTCGATAAGGTCCTTCCCAATTTGGAGCCAGTTTTCCTTGCTCAGTTGGTCGGGAGGCCTCGGCTCTTCTGAGAACAAGATCTCCTGCTTTGAAGTATTTAACTTTGACCCTGGCGTTGTAGTACTGTGCTGTCTTTTGCTGGTACCTCGCCATGCGAACTCGGGCGGCCTTCCTTGTTTCCTCGATCAGGTCAAGGTTGTTCCTGAGCTATGAGGAGTTGGAGCTGGCATCATGGAGTTCTACCCTCGGAGAAGGGAGTCCAATCTCCAACGGGATGACAGCTTCCGTTCCATACGTTAGATTGAAGGGAGTCTCACCGGTGGGGACACAGAATGTAGTCCGGTAAGCCCACAGGACATTGTATAGGTCTTCGACCTACTGTTCTTTAGATTTGTCGAGCCTGGCTTTGAGCCCCTGCAAAATAGTACGATTTGTTACCTCGGTTTCTCCGTTCGTCTGAGGGTGCGCGACCGAGGTGAAGCGGTGGTCGATGCCGAGCTCGGAGCAGAATTCTCTAAAGCAAAGGTTGTCGAACTGGCGGCCATTGTCTGATATGAGGATGCGAGGGAGCCCAAATCTGCAAATTATTGACTTCCAGACAAAATTCCGCATCTTCTGCTCGGTGATCTGGGCGAGTGGCTCGGCTTCCACCCACTTGGTAAAATAGTCGATGGAGACGACCAGAAATTTTCTTTGCCCGGTAGCCAGAGGGAATGGTCCCAGAATATCAATTCCCCACTGGGCAAAAGGCCAAGGGGAGCTGATAGAAGTTAACGGAACCGAGGGTCGGCGTTGAATATTGGCATTTCTCTGGCATCGGTCACATCTTCGGACGAAGTCCACAGCATCCTTCTGGAGTGTTGGCCAGTAGTACCCTTGGCGCAAAATCTTATGGGCCAATGCTCGTCCTCCCAGATGATTTCCACAAATCCCTTCATGGACTTCACGCATTGCATAGTCAGCCTCTGTCGGGCGGAGACATCTGAGGAGGGGAGAGGTGAAAGATCTCCAATAAAGCTTTCCCTCATGCCGTATGTACCAGGTGGCGGAACGCTTTACTCGGTGAGCCGCACGTTCCTCACTGGGGAGGACTTCGTTTTGCAGATAGTCGATGAGCTCGTCCATCTAGCTTGGCTCGAACTCAATGCAAAGGGCCTGCTCGGGCTCCTCCGTACTGGGCTTTTGGAGATACTCCAGTGCCGCCGTTTTGGGGAGCTCACTCATACAAGAGGACGCCAGCCTTGACAGCTGGTCGGCCCTAAGATTCTCTGACCTGGCAACATGTTGGATATGGAAGAAATTCAAGGTCGAGGCGAGATCCCGTACCTTCCGAAGATATTCCTGGATTGTGGGGTCTCTGGCTTCGAAGTCACCCAAGATTTGGTTGACGACGAGCTGAGAATCGCTGAAGGCCTTCAGGTCCTTCACTCCTAGCTCTCTAGCTAACTTGAGCCCGGCGACGAGTGCTTCGTATTCCACCATGTTGTTGGAAGCAGGAAACTCGAGGCGTAAGGCTTGCTCAGCAACCACCCCCTCCGGGCTGGTGAGGATGAGACCCGCTCCGCTACCCCCCGAGTTTGAAGAGCCATCGACACGCAAAGTCCATGCCGAACTCGGGGTCTGCTCGGTTGATGTAGGCTCAGGTTCGGGCTCGACCTCATCCGGTATGGTGCACTCGGCTATGAAATCGGCGAGTGCTTGCGCTTTGATCGCCGGTCTGGGTCGGTACTCGAGGTCAAATTCTCCGAGCTCGACGGCCCATTTAGTAATCCGGCCCGCGCGGTCTGATCTTTGCAGGATCTGCTTTACTGGCTGGTCGGTCAGCACGACCATTGTGTGGGCTTGAAAATAAGGTCGGAGCCTCCGAGCTGAGATGACTAGGGCATAAACAGTCTTCTCTAGCTTGGAGTATCGAGTCTCAGCATCCCTCAAGATCCGGCTAGTGTAGTATACTGATTTTTGGAGCTTGCCTTCCTCTCAGACCAGGACCGAGCTTACTGCTACAGAGGAAACAGCTAAATACAGGTAGAGGAGTTCACCCTGTTGAGGCTTTGTGAGCAGGGGAGGGGAATCAAGAAGGTGCTTGAGCTCTTCAAAAGACTGCTGGCACTCGTCCGACCATAGGAAGTTTTTTGGCTTCTTAAGAGTCGCAAAAAATGGAAGGCAGCACTCGGCCGAGCGGGAGATGAATCTCCCGAGAGCCGCAACTCGGCCCGTAAGCCGTTGTACCTCCTTGACTGTCCTCGGAGGCGTCATCTCCTGGAGCACTCGGATCTTTTCAGGATTGGCCTCGATTCCCTGCTGTGTGATGATGAAGCCAAGGAATTTGCCCGAGGTGACTCCGAATGCACATTTGGCTGGGTTGAGCTTCATTTGGTACCTTCGGAGTGTGGAGAATACTTCATCAAGGTCGGTCACGTGATCTTGCGCCGCCTTGCTTTTCACCAGCATGTCATCAACATATACCTCCATGTTTCGGCCTATTTGGTCTTTAAAGATCCGGCTGACCAGCCTCTGATAAGTTGTCCCGGCATTCTTTAAGCCGAATGGCATTACTTTATAGCAGTAGGTACCCCCGTCGGTGATGAAGGCCGTCTTTTCTTCATCTTCTAGCGCCATACGGATCTGGTTGTATCCGAAGAAGGCGTCCATGAATGCCAACAGCTCGTGCCCCGAGGTGGAGTCTACGAGCTGGTCGATGCTGGAGAGTGGGAAGCTATCCTTTGGGCAAGCTTTATTCAGGTCGGTGTAGTCCACGCACATACGCCATTTTCCGCTAGCTTTTTTGACGAGGACCACGTTGGCGAGCCACTCCGGATAGGATATCTCCCGGATGAAGCCAGCCTCAAGGAGTTTGTCAACCTCCTCGGCTGCTGCTCGTTGTCGTTCAGGGGCGGCGCCTCGCTTCTTTTGTCGCACGGGCTTGCAGGTTGGTTTTACTTGGAGCCAGTGGACCATGATATCTGGATTTATCCCCGGCATATCCGCAGGCGACCATGCGAAGACATCCATGTTGTCTCGCAAGATGTTGACGAGGCGATCCCTTTCGCGCTCATTGAGGCCAGAGCCGACCTGCACGATTAGCTCGGAAAAGTTTTTGCGCAAAGGAACTTGGATTAGTAGCTCACCAGGCTCTACCCGCTCCTTCTGAGGGCCGACCCGTGTCTCCAGGATTTTAGCTGAAGGCTGGTCAGTTGCTGGGACTGGCACCTCGGCTGGTCGTTTCGCCTCATGGGTCGCCAGGTAGCATCGTCTTGCTACCACCTGGTCCCCACGAACTTCGCCAACTCCTTGGCTAGTGGGGAATCGCATGAGCAGGTGGCGAGTTGAGACTACTGCTCGGAGGGCGTTGAGACCTGGTCTTCCGAGGATGGCATTATAGGCCGAGGGCAGGCGTATCACAAGAAAACTCATCCTTATGGTACTTTCGCGGGGGGCGAGCCCGACCGTGACCAGAAGGTCGACCTCGCCCTCTACTGGGACTGAATCCCCAGTAAATCCGACCAACGGAGCATTCATCCTCCGTAGTTGCTCTTCTGCCATCCCCATTTTACAATAGGCATCAAAATACAAAACGTTTGCCGAGCTTCCATTATCGATTAAAATGCGTTTTACATCAAATCTATTTATAATCATGGAAATGACCACAGCATCATCGTGGGGAGTTTCGACTCCTTCCAGATCATCATCTGAGAAAGAGATGGCTTCCGAGGCGCGTAGGCGCTTCGAGGAGGTTCCTTCCCCTGAAGCTTCTCCGACCGAGGCCCCGCCTCGGATGGTGTTGATGGTGCCGGCGATGGGCCTGTTGGCGTTTGAACCTTCAAGTTGTGCGGCTCCCTCGGCTGGCCTCTTTTCTTCACGCCGGCCTTGCACAAATCGATCGAGCACCCCTCGGCGGATGAGCGCTTCGATCTCGTTCCGGAGCTGGTAGCAGTCCTCAGTATCATGGCCATGATCTCGATGGAAACGGCAGTACTTCCGGGGATCACGCCGGGCTCCGGAATCTCGTTTCGGGGGTGGGAGCCGGATATAATCCCGACCCTCAATCTCCATGAGGATTTCAGCCCGAGGAGCGGTAAGGGGAGTGTAGTTTTCATACCTCCCTTCGGATGCACGGGCCCGTGGTGGAAACCTCGGGCGGAGTGGTGACCTCTGCTGAGGCGGTCCCCGTAGTCGGGGTGGACTCTTCAGGTGGGGCGGATTTTTGGCTCGGCGCGGGGACGGGCTTCTGGGCTGGCCACGCTCCTCGCGGCATCTTTTTCGTTTCTTGGGAGTCTGCTCGGCCCCGCTCCGCCTAACAGCCACAGCTTCCTCGGCCTTGGCGTACTTCCGCGCCCGAACCAGCATTTCAGTGAGGTCCGCAGGAAAATTCTTCTCGATAGAGAAGAGGAACCTGTAAGACCGGGCTCCAGTCTTTAGTGCCGACATGGCAATTGACTGGTCAAGCTCCCGGACTTCCCATGTTGCGGCAGTAAATCGGTCCAAGTACTCCCTGAGGGACTCTCCCTCCTTTTGTTTGATGTCAAGGAGAGAGTCCAATGTCCGCCGCTGGGGCTGGCTGGCGGCAAAATTACTGGCAAACTGCCTGCCGAGCTGCTCAAAGGAAGAAACAGTACTCGGCTTCAGCCCGGTAAACCAAAGCCGGGCTGGTCCTCGGAGCGTTGCTGGAAAAGCTTTGCACAGCATGGCCTCCGAGGCTCCTTGTAGGGCCATTAAGACCCGATAACTTTCCAGATGGTCAAGGGGGTCGGCCCTGCAGTTGTAAGGCTCCACCTGCGGCATCTTGAACCGCGGCGGGACTGGCTCGTCTTCAATCTGCTGGGAGAAGGGGGACTTCGTGGTGAACTCGAAGTCACCATTACGTCCTGGTTTCCTTCCGTGGAGTGCCTGAATCTGGCGCTCCAACTTCTCGACCTTTCTGTCGAGTTCATCATTCTGGGGGATCGCTGCAGCGGTTCGCTCCGGTGCAAGTTGCCCTGGAACTGACTCAGCCTCCGAGGGCTGTGGCCAGCCACCAGGGCCTCTTGCTGGATGTTCTCTCCAGAGGGAGGCCTGGACTTGAGAGTCCTGACCTCGAAGGAGAAGTCCGCTTGTAGGAGGTACCGGTTGAACTGGGGCCAGAGGGAAAGGTGCCGTCGGGATGCCCCTGGGTTGCAAGCCTTGGACAGCGGTGGCCAAGGCCTACACCTGTTGCACCAGGGCATCGAACTGTTCCGGCCGAACTTGAGGAGTTGACTCGGCCGGAGGCGGCGAGTTCTGGACAGAGTGTCCAGGACTGGGTGGAGGACGTCGAGAGGCATTGGAAACCCCCTTACTTCTCAGTTTCATGGCTGCAACTCGGCCCTTCCTCTAGCGCCAACTATTGCTGGAAATTGAACCCGGGGACGGCCGCGAACCGAGAGGGGAGGAGCTCCGCTGCCGGGACAGTCGGTGGCGATGCGTCGGCTGGTGGCGTCCTCCTGGAGAATCCTGCAAGAAAGCCGGTGGCCGGATTTTCCGGCGCCGGCCCTCCGAAGCTTAAGTCAGAGGGGGCTACTATGTGGGGGGAGTAAAGGAGGAGAATGTTTGTTTCTGTATTCGTTGTGTGTCTGTTGTGTGTCTGTCGTGTGTCTCTCGTGTGTCTGTCGTGTGTCTCTCCCCCCTCCCTTTCCCCCCAAGTTCTCTTTTATAGAAAGATATTATGTTACCTGGGAGGTGACAGGGCAATTTGTCTTTTTCGTGATAATTGGGCACGATCATGCTCATTAATGGCGTTGTGGAGAATAAGGCCAGATCAGACCGGAGTCAGGGAGCTGTCATGGCTGATCGGACCCGTTGGGGTGGTTGAACCGCCGGCCGTGGTGGGCCTGGGGTTCGTAGATGGCAAGTGCATTGATTGCTGAGTGAACCGGTGATCAGGGAGAGCCATACGCTTTGATGGTCCAGTGATTCGGAGATCATCTTGAGCCGTGTTCATTTAATGATTGAGTGCATCGGAGGCCCGCTGGGGTCATACGCATTAATGGTCAGGCGTGCCGAAGGCCTGCGGAGATCTCGTGCTTTAATGGCTTAAGGATGGTAACAGAGTATGGTGGAGTTGTGTATTTGGTTGTCAGGTCCTCTAGAAGATTAGGCGGAGGTTGGATATTTGGCTAAGGCATGGGCTCGGCACGGGTGCCGAGCCGAGCCGGTTGCTCGGCGGGGTGTCTCATTATGGGGTCGGGCGTTTTTCTGGTTGACCACTGGTCGGTGCTCCTTGGTTGGGTGCCTTTCTGGTCAGCGCTCTTTGGTCGAGTGCCTTTCTGGTCGGCGCTCCCTGGCCGAGCGCCTTCGGACTGGCACTTGGGTTTTCCCCCCAACATTACTAATAATTATATGTTTTGGAGTAGCTCAAGTTATTTTTCAGGAAAGCCTTAGAAGCTTGAATGTCTAGAGAAGTATGAAAAAACTCAAGAGATTAAATTTCTAGTTGGGGACAAGTTTGATAGGGTTTGGAGACTTCTAAAGCTTGCAAGAAGACCCTACATGGCCAAGAGTTGACTTTGTAGTGTCCATCGGATGAAACGACGAAGACTCATCATGTTGAACATCAGGTGTCGACCCGCACGTCGACTCCAGCATGCTGGGGACGAGCGACATGCTTGGCACAAATCAAGTGTCGACCTTCAGGTTGGTTCCTGATGTGCCACAGGCGAAAAATGGAGAGGTGGTATTTTAGGTTCCCTCTAGCGTCGACCCCTAGACCAAGGGTCGACCCCAAGGTTGACCCCTCTACACTGGCAGGCTGTAAGGCTAATTTTCAGCAGGAATGAAGTATATTAAATGACCTCTAACCTTTCTCCAAGGAACTTCAACGGCTAGTAATCACTCTCCAGCAGCTTCTCTCCATAAATAGGCCTCCAAAAGGTAGAAAACAAGTAGTGAACTCAGGGGCAAATCAAGAAGAATTAAAAAAAATTAAGTGAGAAGAGCATTCAAAGTAAGAAAGGCATTCATTAAGTGAGGAGCGTTCAATCCAACTTCACCAACCACTTCAAGCACATTTATTGACCATCCCCAACTGAAGTGGACATCAAGAGGCTTCTCTCATCATTTTAAAAGTGCTTTTAATTGGTTTATTTCTGCTCATTAAGGAGCTTTGATTGTATTCATTGTATATTGATCATTGTTACATTGTATTTCATTGTATTTGTGGGACAATTTTCAGTTGAGCTGAAACTTGGAGAGGTTGATCTGTACCTTCACACAGAGTGTGTGAGGCTTGCTTGTGCTCAAGAAATGAGTGGCTAGCTTGGTGATCTAGGGTTGTTTGGTCGGTTGTATCCGACATTGTAATCGTTTGGGAACGATTAGTGAATTGAAATTCCCAATTAGGAAGTTTGAGGAGTGGATGTAGGTGCTGGGTTTGGCACTAAACCACTATAAATCTTTTATATTTGTAGTGCTTTAATTGTATGCCATGTTCATTTGGCTTATCACTTTATTTATTGCTCCTATTCTCTCATTGCACATCACATACACATTAGTAAGTTATCATTTCGCTATACTTGTAGTTTAAAATGTTGAAAAGCCCAATTCACCCCTCCTTCTTGGGTTGCATAGCTGAGTAACACTAGATACTGAAAATGATCAATCTTAGGAACATCATGATTCTCTATTTCAATACTGTTACCGATCTCTTTTTACATGGTATTGATTTCTCCATCTAGATATCATTTTTCTTCCTTCAACATTTTGTTCTTAAAGGTCATTTAATTCTCTCCTCGTTCCACCATGAGATCCTTGAGTTTTTGTTTTCTTTAATTTTTCTCTTCTATTTACTAATACATACATCCAAAAGCACCTAAACATCAAGTAGAATTATGAGACAAATTTTGCTTCAACAATTCAAATGTTTCATTTTAAATAGTTTCCATGACACCTCCTTTCATGTTTTCCTTCCTATTCGATCTTACCTCCTTTTATGATCTTTCCAACCAGTTAGCAATCATATCCTAGAGGAATCTACATCTTTTTGCTTTGTTAAAACTATTACCTTGTTTTCTTGCATCACTACTTACTATTGGAAATCGTTTTGATAGTATTTTATAGCCGTCCATGCAATCATTCTGGTCATGCTGTGGCCATACAAAACAACAACGAGCTCAGCTTAACCGAGTGTATAGGTTTAAGTCAATTACAATTGGTTATACGTTTATAATATTAGCCGTGTCTTATAATTGAGGGCTCCAAGACTTCGAGCTAAAGCACTTAATTATTGTCACTTGCTAATAAATTAAGATATGTAGTTCTCAACCTGTGCTTTTTCTTTCCCAAGCCCAACTTACCTTGATAGAGGGAAGGTTGGCACCTTTAAGAAGCCTATAGCTATAATGTCACGCGGTCTCCTGCACTCTTTGAGAACGTAAGAACGCATAAGTGTGGTCCCTAACTGATTTGGCTCTTGTTGTAGGACGCAGACATGCAGCTAAGATACTTGGTAAGTGCAAATTTGAGTGTACTTGGATTGATGTTCCAGATTGGCTTTCTGAGCTACAACAGGTCTTGTAAATATGAGAGGAGAGAGGCTGGGGTGGCAGGTGTATGTGGTTGAAGAATTAGATCTATGATTATATTAATCATTGGTTGCAATAGGTATCAGTATGACCTAGTTTAACTTCTTTGTAAAGTTTCTTAAGCAAAATAAAATGTTCAAGTTTGCAGTGATGAGAGTTGTCATGGAAACATTTAACTAGTATACAGGAGTAGGAGTGATAAAATGAGTATATCCAAAGTTTATGTACATGGGAGTTTGGATCAGAGTGCATGGGATGATAGCCAAATGCTCAGAGTTTGAGACTAATGCCAATGAACTAATTAATGCCGAAAACCCAATTTATTAGGGAATGGATCACTCTTTGGCTTAATGGGCTAATTGAGCCCGACAAATTCCGTGAGTGCCACCTTGGCACATTCAAGTTGAGGCTACAACCTTCTCCAGCTCCAAGCTCCATAGTTTTCCTCATACAAGATGCTAATTTCCTGTTTGCATCATGCCATCATTCCTAAAATGTTATTCACACCAATAAGGAATTAAGAAAAGATCTGGAGACCAATACCTGACATGTTTTCATCATGACCTTAGAAAGTTAATCAATCATTTTTGTTATCTCCAACCCCAAAATCACAATGTTACAATTTGGCTTCCAAAATGATCCCCCGCAGCTAGAATCCTCCTTTTTCTCTGCCAAAAGGAAAAAACAAAAAGCAAAAAACGCAGTACTCATCCATTCTATAGAATTCAAAGATTGCATGCGTGACTCAAGCACCGAGCTTACGTTTTGCTGAGATAGACCTCATTAAACTATAATTTCTCCCTAAATGATATGACTTTATTTATGCTAAGCAATGACACTCCCAAGTTCTAGAGACTCGTCAAAGGATAACCGAGGACTTTATCAATGTTATATTTGACTTTCCACATACTACGCTCATGTCTTAGTTTTAAATGATATCGTTTTGATACCTTGCATGATCCGGTTTTAGATAGTTTATTTCTCTGGACCATGCGTCAATGGAGCCGTTGGCTACTAATTAAACACCATTGTCTATGCCGCAATGAAAGAATAAACAAGGAGATCTCTTTTGTTTCTTGTGTCTCTAACTCTGATTCCATTTGTCCAGAGATGCTTTTTATTGAGACTTCTACCCAACACGAGTCCCAACGGCCAAAGCTACGTGATTCGCCATAGGTCAAGCGGCATTAGTTGAAGGTGTCCAGATATGGTCCTAAGGGATGGCAAAATCATCCTAGAAGAAGACTCCACTATGGTGATCAATTGGATTCGAGACGCTGAGCAATATGTCGATATCATTCTCTCCTTAGCGATATACAGTGGATGGTGAGAGATTGTGACTCCTTTTAGGTTGCTCATGTGTACCGGAAGATGAACAGGACGGCTGATTGAGTTGCTTCTGTGAAAACCAGCCCATATATAGTGGGCTAATGGGCCAAGCCTAACGTGGCCGGCCCATCTGGAGTCCCTGATCACCAGCTGAGGCGGTTACAACCGCCTGACAGCCACGATCACCACCACCACCCTCCTCTCTTCCGACCAAGAGCTATAAAAGCTCAGGGATTCCTCAGCGAGGGACTCAGTAGATCACCCTCTCACCGCCCTCACTCCCTCTTTCTTCTGCTACAAAGAACTGAAGCATGAGTGGTGGCGCCGGAGGAGGAGGGAGCTCATCACCACACTGCATCACCGGAGCTAACATAGTAGCGTGCAGGAAAAGCTTCACCGCTCCCTGGAGATAGGTAAAACCGTTGCCTCCTTCCATTCGTGATTTAACTGTTGTTAGCCTAGATCTAATCTGGCTAGGAGGTAATTAACAGAGGAAGAAGGAAGGGGGAAGATCTAACCTGGGGATGGCCTTGAGCCGACTCCAGTTCGATCGACTGAGATTACGGCCGGCTCATGCTGTAGATCTCCTCCCTCCATTCGAGCACAGATCTTCTTCCCTTGATTAAAACCCTAGATCTAAAGATGTAAAGAAATCAACCTACCTTTGATGCACGGAAGGGCCCTCGGCTCGGACAGATCTGGTTCCCAGGGGTGGAACCGGTGTGATCTTCGCCGGAGGGGATCGGAGAAGACGGCCGAAGGGAGATTCCCTGTTGACCATGGGTGCCGCCGGCTCAGTGCACTGCGGACGCTATCCGGCCAACCACAGACGTCGGCCGTGCACCATGCGAGCACCCCTGGCTTCGGCTGGGCCTCGCTGCTCCTCGATGGGTGTCGCACCCCATCTCTTCCACCGGAGGAGGAGGAGAGCGGCCATTTGGGCCGCGACCACTGCAGGAGGGGCCACGGCCTCCGTAGCTGCCACCGGTTGGCCGTAGCGTCACCGGCCTCGGGCCGGCATCCTCCCGAGCGCCTCTCGAGCTCGCCTCCCAGTTTCATGGGAGAAGAGGAGAAGAGGAAGAGGAGCTCGAGGAGGGAAGAAGAAAGAGGAGGAAAGGAAGGTTCGGGAAGAGAAGAAAAAGAAAGAAAAAGGAAAAGAAAGGAAAAGAAGAAAAGAAAGAAAAGAAAAGAAGAAAGAAAAATAAATAAAAAAAATAACTGTGGGCCGAAATGGGCCTGATTCGGAAGTGGGCTTCAAATAAACTTGGCTTTAGAAGCCTGAAGCCAGGCTGAGCCCTGATTCAAGCCTAGTGTTCTTAAAACCAAAACTAACTGGGCTTGAAGAGCTCAAATTTTAATATAGAGACTAAATTGAATATATTTTGAGACTAGGTTCCTTTTAAATTAATTAGAATTGATAAGGTTTAATTATAAATTAACTAATTGTGTTTCTGGGCCTGAATACAAACGGGCCCAGTGATTGAACCAGGCCAAGGGCCTAATCCAGAACCTAATTAAACTTTGGGCCTGAATGCAAATGGGCCCAGACTTGAACCAAAAAATGGTTAGACCAAAATCAGACATTGGGTCAGACCTAAATTGAGGATTTGAATAGACCTAAATCAGAAACTGAACCAGGTTAGAGATCTAAGAATAAAAATTGAGTCCTATGGATGGGCTGTAAATGACTTTAAGATTATAAATAAATAGAAATTAAATGTGCAAGTGACATGTAATTTAATGATCTTGTTAGGTATTGAAGAATGGGCAATTGGTGTGCAAATTAAGGTAAGTAACATGTCTTAATCTTATTATGGATCATGTATCACATTTTATAAGATGAAAAAGTATTATTTATGCAATTGGAATTATGTATAAGAATTGTGAAAAAAGGACCTGATATAATCTTATGCTTTATCAAATACTTGTGATTACTTGATTATGAAATTATATATGATTATTTATGTTTTTACAAAATTAAGATCAAGCATGTGTTAGTAAATGATTACATGATTTTGGATACATAGCATCCATCATTATTATTATTATTATATTATGTACACATGATTATGATGATGTAGAAAGATGCATGGAAAAAATAAAGTTTTCAGCATGATCATGAGTTTGATTTAGCATGATGCCATTATTCACTTTCCAAAGTATCTATGAGAAAAGATTTATGAAAAACATGATATGTTTTAAGAACTCTCAGATCGCTATGTATGACCCCCGCCAGTGGGTAACAGTAACTAGGCATACGACCCCAGCCAGTGGGAAAAAATAACTTGGCTTTATGACCCCCGCCAGTGGGTAATAGTAACTGGAAGAAGACCCTGCAGTGGTAAAGGCCTTGCCGTGGGAATAAGAGCGGCCATAACTACACTACCATCTGAGAGTATGAATTTCAAAGTATGAAATAATGGCAAAAGTTTTATGATGCATAAATGGCAAAAGTTTTATGATGCATAAATGGCAAAAGTTTTATGATACATAAATGGCAAAAGTTTTATGATGCATAAATGGTAAAAGTTTTATGATGCATAATCATATTTATGAAGTTGCATAAATGGACTTGCATAGTTTTGATAAGTGCTGATTAATCTATAATTTAATATTCTTTTTCCAGCACTTATCAATGTTCTTAAACGGATAACTACTTGTTTTACCATGAAATTGAATAAACAATGAAATAAATTTAAATTATGAGGTAAATAATACTTTTCTTAAAACAGACTCTGAATTGTCTCTCTTCTGGTTGAGATCTTTCATAAAAATATATAAGGAGGAGATTGTGTTGACCCGAATTATTAACCTGATGGAGTTGCAATCAAGCTAAGGGTATAATTCAATGGGCCTTGGTCCTGGTTAGATTGAAAGTTATAATTATATGGAAAAATATTTGATTAACCCTTTTATTAAGTCACGGTCTGATCTGGTTGAGTTCAATCTGAAGCGGTATGGTAAGAATTAAATGTCATTGGGCTCGAGAACAAATTCAAGCAAATCAACAATCATGACCCACCTCAAACCCAAAGTCAATTCCCAACCAATGCCTTGCGTGCCTTCATATAAAATTTATAATTTTAAAATAAAAAAATAAAAAAATAATAATAATAAATAATAATAATAAAATAATAAAATAAATAAAATAATTTCGGGAAGAATTACTGGAAACACTGTTCATATGAACAGTATCCCGTGAAAACACTGTTCATATGAACAGTGTTTTTACAAATACATATATATTTATGTATATATATAAATCAAATAATAAATAAATTAATAAATAATATCCACTGTTTATCTTCTTCTTCCCGATATCCCACTGTTTATCTTCTTTCCCCCCCTCCCCCGCAGTGCATCCGGGCCGTTCCGCTTCTTCCCGTTGATCCCGCGTCGATCCGCCGCCCGTGCCAACTCCCAGCAGCCAGCGATGCAAATCCTCCACGCGGTACAGCCGGCGACCAGCTCCTCCGCGATCACCGTGCGTGCAGCCAGCATCCCAGACCATCCGCTCGTCCCAGCGCGTTCACAGCAGCAGAATAATTGCAGCACCTCCCGTCGATCCGGCCCTCCGCTTCTATTCTCTCCATGATGCATCCAAGATCCCGGCATTTTAGCCTCTTCCGTTGTCCATGACACACCTGGATCCACCTCCCGGAACTCCAGCACCCCAGCAAAGCCGAGTCTTTCCGGATTTCCTCACGCGTCCGTTTCTTCTCCAGCCAGCATCCCGGAAGACCCAATCCCAGCCGCATCGTCCTCTTCCGCGTGCGACCTGGTCGATAGCCCCCTCCCAGCGATCCCGCAGCACCCTCCATTCCAGATCCGCTCCTCTCAGCGTCTCAGCCTCTTCTAGCCGTCCGCAATCCATCCCGGCCGCCCGTGATTCTCCCCCAGATTTCAGCAGCCCGAGATCCATTCCCCCTTCCCGAATGAGCACCCCGGACGATCCTCTCCACGCGATCCATTATTGGAGGAGTCTATATAAGAAGGAAGGAGGGGCGGTGCCAAGGGGGAGAGCTCGGTTGAGAAGAAAGAAAACAGGGGAGAACCCCTGTTTCGGTGAAGAAGAAGAAGCCACCAGCCGAGAGAAAGAAATAGAAAAAAAAAAAGAGAGGGGAGGAAAGAGAAGAGTTTGTGTTATTCTGGGAAGAATGAGAGGTGAAGGCTTTCATTTGAAGATGGAAGGACATCCGGCCACCATGCGCGGCTAAACGTCTAGTCTAGGGCTGGATGAAGCCCTAGCAATGTAACAGGGCATTGTAGTTCTTACTCTTTTAATCTTTTTGGAGTTTGTTTAAATTCTCATTCTCAATGAAAAATTATTTTATGATGTTTAAACCTTGAGCATGCCATTTACCATTCATGTTTGCTAAAGTAGTCTAAGATGATCCATGCCTAGGAAGATGAGGTGTGCTACACCCTAGATTAGCATACTTAGGTAGACACTTCATGCTATACCGAAGATGGATCTTCCTAAAACTCTTTATGTTTTTATTTTAAAAGGCTTGTAGCCAAAATTGCATGCCTCTCCAAAAGATAAAAACTAAGAACACAATCCTCGATGCAATGCTATGTGGTGGATTCCAAACCCTAGATCTATTTACTTTGATAAAATTTCAATTCGTACTCATAGATTAATTTAGTTAAATCAAGTTAGCAAATCCTTCTTTTTGATTTATTTTTAAAAGAAAAATAACTTGTCTCCAATCCCTGTGGACCGACACCCGTAATCACTATCCTACGGGATACGTGCTATTGCGTGGTTTATTTTCAAAATTGAAAGAACCGATCAATTTTTGGCGCCGTTGCCGGGGATTGCTAGCATAGTTATTTTTCTTATTTAAAAAAAATTATTTAAAAATTAAAAAAAAATTCTTTAAAAAAAAATTTCTATTATTGTTACTTTTCTTATCTTCTTTTTCTCCCTTACTAATTTTTATTTATTTATTTATTTTTTTATCAGGAATCGAGGAAAAAAAATTTGGGATGATCAAAAGGAGAACTGCTGGAAAAGAAATGCTGTAGAGGTTTAAAAAAAAAATTAAATTGCTGGGGAAATTCTCTTTGGTAACCTCTAAACTTTTCTTATTTAAATTAATTATTGGCTTGAAATTTTGTGGTGATTGTTTGATTTTAATTATAGCAAAATTGTGAATGCATGCTTGATACACATACACAAATCAATTTGCACATAGTAAGGGCAATCACCCCAACAAGATAAGAGCCGGATTTCATCACCGGACTCTTGCCCAACTTAGGTGAACTCAATCTCACATAGTGTCATCTTTAATTAAAATCAATTAGACGTTGGCCCCTAGGGACATTCGAGCTCAATAGGACGAAGATCACCGAAGGTTGCACCAATTTCTCTCTGTGGCTTAGTTGATGTCTAGGCAAGCTTTGTCCCTATAAGGAAGACAGTTCATCTGTTCGAGGCAAGTGGGTTTTAAGTGGGACCTTTGCGAACGCATCGTGACCCCTCCACTTGCCTGGGAGCTTACCTGGTCAACTCGGTTCATTAGACCGAATTGGAGGCTTAGGTGCCCTCTTCAAACCAGTTAGGAGCTGTCTAGTGATTTTAGGACAAAGACTAGGATTGATATGCTTTTCTCTTTTATTGCATGCTTGATTGATCGAGTACTAGTGTATGCACGGTAGTCGTTCTAGAGTACAAAACCTATTACCTTTTGACCTTGAAATAGAACGAACCCTTAGGAACATTCGAGCTAAGATCAAAACATTAGGATCATCCCCACCTCTTAAGATGGCTAAAGAACAACCCAAACTCCTGAGGGAGTACTTTACTCCTACTATTTACACTTCCCCATCTTGCATTCAATTACCTGAGGTAGCAGCTGTACAATATGAAATAAAGTCTAGTGTGATCCAAATGCTCCCATCTTTTTATGGGCTCACCAACGAAGACCCATACAAACACCTAGATGAATTTCTTGAGATTTGCACCACTGTCAAGATTCAAAATTTCACTGATGATGTTTTAAAACTTAGATTATTTCCCTTCTCCCTTAAAGATAGAGCTAAGCAATGGCTGAATTCTTTAGAGGCCAATTCGATTCATTCCTGGGGTCAAATGCAACAAGAATTTCTTAAAAAATACTTTCCCATAGGAAGAACGAACCAGTTTAGACGTGCCATTACAAGCTTCTCCCAAACCGAGGGAGAAGAATTTCATGAAACTTGGGAGAGATTTCGTGACCTAATCCGTAAATGCCCACATCATCAAATACCTAAGTGGCAGCTAGTGCAATGCTTCTATGATGGATTGACTGAACGAAACCGTCATATGATTGATGCTGCATGCGGGGGGACTTTCATGCTTCGAAATGAGCATGAAGCATGGCAATTATTTGAAAATCTTAATGAAAACTCCCTCCACCATGCTTCATGTTCTCGTCAAGCACCCCCGAATTCTCAAAGAAGAGGAACCATTTGTGAAATAAGTAATTCTATGGACCTGTCTAGCAAGGTAGATGCATTGTCCCATAAGATTGACCAACTAATGATAGGAGGACATGTCGTTAGCTCTTTCCAAGCACAAGTGTGTGCTATCTGTTCTAGCCCATTGCATCCTATTCATGAGTGCCCCTCAGCACCCCAATTTCCCGAACTCGTGCAAGAACACATCAATGCTGCTCAAACACAGCCTAGACCGGGTAATGACCCATTTTCCAATACATATAACCCGGGATGGCGAAATCATCCAAACTTTTCTTGGAAGCAGCAAGCTTCGAACACAGCCCAACCCTATTCCCAAAATTTTCAAAATCCTCAGAATTTTCAAACCCCACAAAATATTCATCCCTACCGTCCCTCGATTCAATTTCAACACACTCCTCCTCCACCCCAAAGAAACACAGCCTTTGAGGAGAAAGTGTTGAACGCCCTTCAAGGTTTGGAAACCATTACACAATTAGTGCACTCTCATACGCAATCAATCGCCAAGCTAGAATCCCAAATGGGTCAACTAGCTAATGCACTAAACAAGCGAGAGGAAGGAAAGCTTCCAAGCCAACCACTAAGTAATCCTAGGGGACAATACATGGCTCAAGAAAATCAACTAAATGCAATTCATCATGAACAAGCCAATGCTTTGACTACCCTAAGGAGTGGACGTGTAGTAGACAATAAGATTGGGGAGGACAACAATAAGGAAGATGAAGAAGAGGATAGAAATGTGTCAAATGAAAAACCTTCTTCTTCTTCTTCACCTAGTCCACCTTCTGCCAAAACTCATATCCCAAAGGCCCCATATCCTGAAGCTCTTACTTCACCTCTCCATTTGGCAAAAAGGGAACTTCATTAGAAGAGATGATGGAGGTCTTCAAACAAGTTAAAATCAACCTCCCACTTCTTGATGCCATCAGACAAGTTCCCTCCTATGCCAAATTTCTCAAAGACCTTTGTACACAAAAGCGAAAATCTAGGACACATGTGCCTAAAAAGGTCTTCCTAACTGAGCAAGTGAGTTCTATTCTCCAACACAACACCCCTCCAAAATTCAAAGATCCTGGTGCTCCCACCATCTCCTGTGTCTTAGGAAATAATTTCATTGATCGAGCATTCTTAGATCTAGGGGCAAGTGTCAACCTTTTACCTTATTCAGTTTATGAGAAACTTGGTTTAGGTGAGTTAAAACCAACCTCGGTATCCCTTCAATTGGCTGATCGATCTGTAAAAACACCACATGGGATAATTGAAGATGTTCTTGTCAAGGTAAATAAATTCTATTTTCCAATAGATTTCATTGTCCTTGATATGGAACATGAGCCCAATCCTAATAAACAAATCTCCGTGATCCTTGGGCGGCCCTTTTTAGCAACAGCCAATGCATGCATCAATTGTAGAACAGGGGTAATGAACATATCATTTGGGAACATGAAGGTAAAATTAAATGTGTTCAACGCGGCTGACCAACCCGCAAGGAAAATTGAGTGTTTTATGATAGACAAAATAGATGACCTCATAGAAGGAGATGCAAAAAACTATCTCACTATGTCTGGCTGAAGACAATATACTTAGCGCTTGTTGGGAGGCAACCCAATTCTCTTAGATTATTTCTTAACATTGAGGACAATGTTAGGTTTAGGTTTGGGGGTATTCATCTTGATTTTCATCCAAAAAAAATAAAAAAATAAAAAAAATAAAAAATAATAATTAAAAAAAATCATTTTTTAAAAAAAAATAAAAAAAAATATTATTTTTTTAAAAAATGTGTTTATTTTCATTTTTTATAAAATAATAAAAAAAAGTTATTAAAAAAAAAGTTTTTGTTAAAAAAAACCCTAATTTATATACATTTATGCGAGAATGATAAACACACAAGGTATATAAAATCTAAAAAGCCCAATGACTAGTGGGAAGTAATACAAATTTAAGTTCTTTTTATTAAGTCTCTCTTAGGGAGTTGTAAGCTAATTAATACTTTGGAATTTCACTACACACTGGCCGACTCTTCTAAGGTCTAGGCTCGACATTATGTTGAGAGTATGGTAGTAACCTTGGACCCTGATGAATCATACTTATCTAATCCAAAAAAAAAAAAAAAACATCAATAAAAATGGATTTAGTCAGGTACATCGAAAAGGGCTACCTATTGTCAAGGATCAAGTGGGCTTGTGATGAGGACTCCGAGCATAAGTCCGTAGGGGAGTCTTGATGCCCGACACCTTATGCCAACTGGTGTGAGAGTTGTCGACTGATTGCTCGTTACACGGAAAAATCACCACAAGAGTAAAAGTGCACAATTTATATATCTTTCTTTAAAAAAAAAAGAAAAAAAAATGTTGTATTGATCGAAAAGACAATAGTGTGAAAGCCGTCGTTGTAAAAATTCGAGTAAACTGGAATATTACAGATAAAGCCCGTGAGGTACTAAAGTAAACATCCACAACTCTCGAAATCCTGCAGATAAGATGATTTTGAATCAGTGAGTAGGTCTTTTCGACCAATCCTTGGAAACTACTAGTATTAACAATATTTTGGAGATCCGAACCCTTAGCTTGTGTACGGTCCAGATTTCACCGAGCACTCTAGTATAAATAAGTCTTACAACTCCCTAAACGGAAACTTAATGACTTTAACTTAGATTGCATACTAATCTAGAATTTGGGCTGACTTAGTAAATAAAACCGTGTGTGCTTTGAAATTCTTATCATTTATGTATCTTAAATTATATTTTAATTAAAAAAAAGTTTTTTTTTCTAGCTAGTATGCACTTGGAATTTGAAGTTTCATCAATCGAATTAAAAAAAAAAAAAAAAAAAAAACAACAACAACAACAACAAATTAATCATAACAATAAATGATATTGAAGTTTGTGGGTATCTTCACTGGAAACCCTCACGAGACTATAACTCGTCCACTAGGGTAACCTAGGGGTTTAAAGCCTTGTTGCATATGGTAAATGCAATCGCGATGCCTACGAAAGTGAGTTAGAGCTTTTCTTTAATTTCATTTTGCTCGAGGACTAGCAAAACATAGGTTTGGGGGTGTGATAAGTGCTGATTAATCTATAATTTAATATTCTTTTTCCAGCACTTATCAATGTTCTTAAACGGATAACTACTTGTTTTACCATGAAATTGAATAAACAATGAAATAAATTTAAATTATGAGGTAAATAATACTTTTCTTAAAACAGACTTTGAATTGTCTCTCTTCTGGTTGAGATCTTTCATAAAAACATATAAGGAGGAGATTGTGTTGACCCGAATTATTAACCTGATGGAGTTGCAATCAAGCTAAGGGTATAATTCAATGGGCCTTGGTCCTGGTTAGATTGAAAGTTATAATTATATGGAAAAATATTTGATTAACCCTTTTATTAAGTCACGGTCTGATCTGGTTGAGTTCAATCTGAAGCGGTATGGTAAGAATTAAATGTCATTGGGCTCGAGAACAAATTCAAGCAAATCAACAATCATGACCCACCTCAAACCCAAAGTCAATTCCCAACCAATGCCTTGCGTGCCTTCATATAAAATTTATAATTTTAAAATAAAAAAAATAAAAAAATAATAATAATAAATAATAATAATAAAATAATAAAATAAATAAAATAATTTCGGGAAGAATTACTGGAAACACTGTTCATATGAACAGTATCCCGTGAAAACACTGTTCATATGAACAGTGTTTTTACAAATACATATATATTTATGTATATATATAAATCAAATAATAAATAAATTAATAAATAATATCCACTGTTTATCTTCTTCTTTCCGATATCCCACTGTTTATCTTCTTTCCCCCCCTCCCTCGCAGTGCATCCGGGCCGTTCCGCTTCTTCCCGTTGATCCCGCGTCGATCCGCCGCCCGTGCCAACTCCCAGCAGCCAGCGATGCAAATCCTCCACGCGGTACAGCCGGCGACCAGCTCCTCCGCGATCACCGTGCGTGCAGCCAGCATCCCAGACCATCCGCTCGTCCCAGCGCGTTCACAGCAGCAGAATAATTGCAGCACCTCCCGTCGATCCGGCCCTCCGCTTCTATTCTCTCCATGATGCATCCAAGATCCCGGCATTTTAGCCTCTTCCGTTGTCCATGACACACCTGGATCCACCTCCTGGAACTCCAGCACCCCAGCAAAGCCGAGTCTTTCCGGATTTCCTCACGCGTCCGTTTCTTCTCCAGCCAGCATCCCGGAAGACCCAATCCCAGCCGCATCGTCCTCTTCCGCATGCGACCTGGTCGATAGCCCCCTCCCAGCGATCCCGCAGCACCCTCCATTCCAGATCCGCTCCTCTCAGCGTCTCAGCCTCTTCTAGCCGTCCGCAATCCATCCCGGCCGCCCGTGATTCTCCCCCAGATTTCAGCAGCCCGAGATCCATTCCCCCTTCCCGAATGAGCACCCCGGACGATCCTCTCCACGCGATCCATTATTGGAGGAGTCTATATAAGAAGGAAGGAGGGGCGGTGCCAAGGGGGAGAGCTCGGTTGAGAAGAAAGAAAACAGGGGAGAACCCCTGTTTCGGTGAAGAAGAAGAAGCCACCAGCCGAGAGAAAGAAATAGAAAAAAAAAAAGAGAGGGGAGGAAAGAGAAGAGTTTGTGTTATTCTGGGAAGAATGAGAGGTGAAGGCTTTCATTTGAAGATGGAAGGACATCCGGCCACCATGCACGGCTAAACGTCTAGTCTAGGGCTGGATGAAGCCCTAGCAATATAACAGGGCATTGTAGTTCTTACTCTTTTAATCTTTTTGGAGTTTGTTTAAATTCTCATTCTCAATGAAAAATTATTTTATGATGTTTAAACCTTGAGCATGCCATTTACCATTCATGTTTGCTAAAGTAGTCTAAGATGATCCATGCCTAGGAAGATGAGGTGTGCTACACCCTAGATTAGCATACTTAGGTAGACACTTCATGCTGTATCGAAGATGGATCTTCCTAAAACTCTTTATGTTTTTATTTTAAAAGGCTTGTAGCCAAAATTGCATGCCTCTCCAAAAGATAAAAACTAAGAACACAATCCTCGATGCAATGCTATGTGGTGGATTCCAAACCCTAGATCTATTTACTTTGATAAAATTTCAATTCGTACTCATAGATTAATTTAGTTAAATCAAGTTAGCAAATCCTTCTTTTTGATTTATTTTTAAAAGAAAAATAACTTGTCTCCAATCCCTGTGGACCGATACCCGTAATCACTATCCTACGGGATACGTGCTATTGCGTGGTTTATTTTCAAAATTGAAAGAACCGATCAAGTTTATGACTGGTTGGATTATATGAAATGTTTACTTTATTACAAGCACAGATTTCAAAGCATGAATAATGATGAGTACGGATTTTAAAGCTTGGAATAAAGACAAGTTTTAAGTCTGGTTTGATTATATGTTGTATAAAGTGTTTACTTTATTACAACCTTTAGTTTCTTAAAATAATGCACTAGTATGAAGAATACTATGCTTGATCCGATAAGATTATTTTTGTTTACTTACTGAGCTTTATATCTCACACCCATTTATTTTTGTTCTTACAGATAAATAGGAGATGCTAGGAACAAGAAGCGTGACATGCTCCAGGGTTATGGGAAAGACAAATGTTAAATCTTGATATTATTTTTAGAAGCTTTGTATGGATTTTAATACCTAAACATTTAATGATTTTCATGAATATAGTTGTTTAGTAATTGAAGTGGCTGCGTGTTATTGTATGCTTAACTTGGCAATAACACGGCTGTGTCATGAACCGAATTTGGGGCGTGACAGCTTCCTTTGCTGCCCATTACTCGAAAGAGGTCTCATGGACATGGACTGAGATTGTACCCCCATTTTTATACCACATATTGTATCTTGACTTAGTTGGTTGCACTCACACCAGATTAACGTGAGCGACCATTGTACAAAAAATAAATAAATAAGTGGTCCAAATAAGGCCAATGTGTATAATAACTTTGAAGTATTTGCATAGAACAATATGCATGCTGAGACCACCATTTATTGTTTGTGAAATATGGCATGGTGAGTGTTTAGGGAGCGTCCTCTAATGGCAAACATCCAGTTATCTAACATGCCTTGGCACATGTAAGAGATGAGTAACGTATATTGTGAATTAAGTTGGAGATTTCATGCAGTTTGGCAAAATTTTTTGCAAGCAATAATTACGGAACACAAACTCCTTAAAGTAGACAATCAAGTTCACAAATTGATTGACTTCTTGTGGGGAAAAAAATGTACTAAATGGTGGGGGAGCTAATGATGCAAAGACTTCCTTGCCAATAAGAGAACCCAGATATTACTTACACTGGTATATAGTATGTTATTTCTAGAGATTTCCCTTAAATTCCAATCTAGTTTAGAATGATTAGAAACTGATTTCCCAAGCATCTTCCTTTTCTCTCTACTACTTCCAAGACTTTGCACCGTTAGCTATATTGCACCCTAGGGCTCGTTTGGTTCGTAGAAAAAAAAGGGAGAAAAGTGTGGTCAACAGGAAAGTAATGAGATGCCTCTTGTTTGGTTGGAGTTTTCAAAGGAAAGAGATGGAAAAGTTGTATTCCCATGGGAATATGATGGGAGAGTTACTTTTCCATGAGGCGGGAATCACTTCATTTTTATTTTTTCCCAAAAAGGCTCTTCAGCATTAAAAAAGCATTAAAGAGGCATTAAAAACCTAATTTTTATTAAGGTATAATAGGAATTATATATAACTTTCCTAGGAAAGTAGATGGTCAACCAAACATTAGCACTCCAGAAATCTGTCACTTTTCTATGGTCAACCAAACATGCCAAAAGTACTTTCCTAGGCATCCTCTTTCTAGAAATCTGCTTTCCAGGAATCATATTCCTATGAGAAAAAATGCTTCCCGCAAACCAAATGAGCCCCTAGTGGGATCTAGATCAACTTAATTAATAGATTATCCAACTTTTCTTCACGTATGATTGCTCACTGTTGGTAATGCTTTGACAGTAACGACGACCAATTGTTTAATCCTCAAAGCTTAGAGCCAAGTATACAAGTCATGTTATGAATATAAAAACTAATCCAAACATGGCTCAACGATTGCAAGCTTGGGCATGTCATTATCAAATAGTTGTTTATACAATACAATATTAGTCATGGTCTAATGATTGAGTGCTTCAAGAATTTTAGGCAAATGCACTTGATTATTGCCACAACCAATAAACTAGAGCATAGATCTCAATCTTTTTCTTTTCTTTCCTACACTAATTTGCCTCATTCAGATAATTAATTAAGGTAAATATTGCAAGAATTATACGACTTTTGAAACACTTCATTAACATATCTTTACTCTCCTCTTCATAAAATCTCGGTAGCAATGCTACCAAATCTAGCCTCTATGCTATAAAGACACCAAAGAGCAGCTTGGACTGCCTTTCTCATTGGGGACATAAAAGGAATTACTTATTTACAAGCTGACATGGCAGTATGTTATTGCAATTGAATTTTTGTAAAATAAAATAGTTTAAAAATTGATGACCCAAAGATTGATTCATAGATTGATTTTGATGATCACAACACCTTGAAGTATAGATACTAATGTTTATGTTGCAAGGAGAAAGATATTTATGTTGCAAGGAACATAGCAAGTTGGAAGAACACAAGAAGGCCTCTAAAAGCACTCAAGAAAAGTTGGAAGAAAGCTACAAGTTATTGGCCCAAGTCTCAAGTTCAAAAGATTCAAATTGGAGGAGCAAATTCAAGGAAAATTTAAAAGAATAGTCTTCGAGTCGACTCCTGAGGAATTCGAGTCGACTCCAATGCTTGGCGAGTCAACTCGAGAGTAGAACGAGTCGACTCCAGGGTGTAAAAGGCAGAAAAGTCAGAGAGGGATTTTCGACCCTGAGATTCGAGTCGACTCCTGAGGAATGCGAGTCGACTCCAATGGTTGTCGGGTCGACTCCAAAGAAAGCGAGAGTCGACTCTCAGTGGTACACAAGGGAAAACTCAGAGAAGCAGTTTTTGGACACTGAGATTCGAGTCGACTCCCACAAAGTCCGAGTCGACTCCAAAGACAGCGCAACCCCAAGACAGAAGACGGTATTTTCGTCTCTGAGAGGCGAGTCGACTCCAAGACAAGTCGAGTCGACTCCAAGGCAGCGCGGCTCCAAAATACAGAGGATCAGTTTTCCGACTCTGAGATTCGAGTCGACTCCCAGACAGCTCGAGTCGACTCCAAGGCAGCACTACACTAAGATGGCAGAAGACCAACTTTCGCAAACTGAGAGCCGAGTCGACTCCAAGGAAGTTCGAGTCGACTCCAAGACTGGACGAGCCAAAAGACAGAGGATCGGGAGTTCGGACTCTGGGATTCGAGTCGACTCCCAGGATAGTCGAGTCGACTCGAGTGGACAAAATTCAAATTTGGAACAGTTGCCGAGTCGACTCCGGAAAAGCTTGAGTCGACTCCCGCTACAGCCGAGTCGACTCCTGATCGCGCGAGTCGACTCCGATCCCAACGGTAATATTGTCAGGAAGTGCAGACTGTGTCCAACGGCTCTATTTTTGTCTCTAACGGCTAGATTCTTGTTTCCACGCCATCTAAAGCTATAAAAACAAGAGGAGAGCTAGGGGAGAAGGCATGGAAGTGGGAGAGATCATCTAGGAAAGAGATCTCAAAGAGATTACAAAGGAAATCTCCCACAAGCACAAAAGGGCCATCCAAAACGAAATAGAGAGAAGAAGAGCATCCAAGTGAATCCGAAAGCTTCCTCTCCATCCGCGTGCTGCCTCGGGGATCCTCTACTTCATGCCAAATCAGAGGAGGATCAAGTAAAGAAGAAGCCGAGCTCCTCCATCTTCAAAACTCGTTTGAGGGCTTCTCTTTACTCTATTTGTTTATATTGTCATATCTGCTTGTTTAAGAAGCTTTGATTTGTTTTTATTCTTTGTTTTAATATCTTGTAACTTGATTCAATCAAGGGATTGAATCAAGGGGTTAAAGGTTTGTTGGTGAGCCAAAGGGAAAACCAACGGTGTAAGGTTTGTTGGTGAGCCAAAGGGAAAACCAACGGAGATAGGTTTGTTGGTGAGCCAAAGGGGAAAACCAACGGAGATAGGTTTGTTGGTGAGCCGAGGGTAAAACCAACGTGTAAGGGTTTGATTGTGAGCCCGGGAAAACAATCGGGGTTGGTTCTAGTCGGTGAGCCTGGGAAAACCGACCGAGTTCGTTGTGCGCTCGTAAAACAACAAGTTGGGTTGTGAGCTTGTAAAACAACCGGCTGTAATCGGTAGGATTATAGTGAAATTCCCAAGAGGTCTTGGGGAGTGGATGTAGGTGCTGGGGTGCACCGAACCACTATATGTCCTTTGTGTTTGTAATGCCTCTAGTTATTGTCTAACTAACACACTTACTTACTTAGATAAATTGCTTGCTTAATTCTTATCCGCACATCCTTTAGTTGCAAGCATATTTAATCAAGTCGAAGTCTATACATCAAACCCTTGCTAAGTTTAACTTTCACTGTGCATCTAGACAACTTAGCATAGTTAATCAAAAAGTTTTAGAAGTAGTTTAAAAGTTTTAAAAGACCCAATTCACCCCCCCTCTTGGGTTGTCACCTTGGGCAACAAGTGGTATCAGAGCAGGTGCTCAAATATTATTTGTAGTCTTAACCGACTAGAGCCAAAGATCATGACAACTCAAATAGATAGTTTTCTAGGAGAAGGACAATCAATTGATACACCACCACTATTTAATGGCATAAACTATACACATTGGAAAATACGCATGCGCATCTTTATTCAATCACAAAACTATTATTTATGGAAAATCATAATAAATGATCTTCACACACTCTCTCAAACTTTTAATGAAAAGGATTTAGCACAATTGAATGCTGATGCCATGAACCTTTTATATTGTGCATTAGATAGGAATGAGTTTAATTGCATATCTTCTTGCATGACTGCTAAAGGAATATGGAATATGCTTGAAGACAAATATGAATGCACTAACAAATCTGAAACATCATGTGTAGAAGGAGAGCAGTATCATATTGAAAATCCATGCTTGGTGGCACATGAGGTACATGCTGGAACTGAAAGCAATTTTACATTTGATGAACTCCACGATGCCTTTTCTGATTTGTATTTAGAATATAAGAAACTTGTTTGTAAGAACAAGAACTTGAAGAATGAAAATCAAATTCTAATAGATGAAAAACTGAAACTAACTAGTAAAACTGAAATCTTAATTAAAGAAAATCAAGAACTAAATCAGAAAAACCAACTTCTCACTGAAAGCCATGATAAACTTAAGAAAAATAATGAATTGCTTTCAGAAGATAACAAAAGATTAACTAAAGAAGTTGACAAATTAAAACCTGTTGTTGAAAGATTTACTTTGAGCTCTGAAAAGTTGAATCTAATGATAAATAATCAAAGAGCTGAATTTGATAATATTGGATTGGGATGTCAACCTTGGTACACCCAAAAATCTTTCAAGAATATGTTTGTTAAAACAGTTTCTAATCATTTTAAAATAGATTCTTATAATGCTGATAAACAGGAACAAAGGTTATGCAAAATCTCTTCTGTTCCTAAATCTGTACATTACAAATTTGATAAACCTAAAAGGCAAAAACAGAAAACTGAAGGATTATCTACCACTCATGTTAAATCCATGTTTGTTAAATTTAATAAGAAGATGCAGAAATACACTTCTTGTAGTCCAAAAATCTGCAAGCCTATGGACAAAATAGCTATTAAGAAAATATGGGTTCCAAAAGGAACAATAATAGCTAACCTGCAAGGACCCAAAAGAGCTTGGGTTCCTAAGTTGAAAATCTAAATATTTTCTGCAGGTGTGTCTAGCACTCAAGGCTCCAACAAAAGATGTTAAATTGGACATTGGGTGCTCTAGACATATATTAAAGAATAAAACTTAAATGTAATCAAGAAAAATAATTAAAATAGAAGAAATAACTTCAAATTTCTCCATCTTTCTATATTATACTTTACTTATTGTTGGATAAGTTGCTAGATGATTAATCAATTTATTAAGATTAACTCTATGAATTCTCTATATGCTTGATTGAGAGCTTTTATCCATGGCATTATTGTTTATTGATCATAGATATGAAAATGTGTACTTGGTATGCCTTTGAATATTGCACTATAAATACCAAGATTAAAGAAACCATCTTTGGCATATAATATCAACTCATGCGAGTATGGATTTAATTTCAAAAGACTTTGGCATTGGCTTACTTAGAGTATCTTCTGAAAGGTCAAAGTTTGCTATGCATGTTAACTAAGGAAACAAACAAGAATCAATTTCTAAATCTAAAGATGTTGTTTCTATCACTGAGTTTTCAAAAGCTTACATTGGATTTGTTCTTGGCAAATAAAACTGAAGTATTTTCTGTATTTGCTAAATCCTGTAAAAGTGTTTCAAATGAAAAAGGTTTCCAAACTGTGAAGAATCATGACACAGTGTTGAAAACCAAAATCCTGATAAAAGTTATACAGAAAATAATATTAAATCCAATGATTTCAGCACCAAGGACACCATAAGTAAAATAGAATTAATAGAATTCTTGAAGAAATGAAAAAGACAATTATGTATGATAGTCATCTATTTAAAAGACTATCATCACTGCTTGTCATACATATGACTTCTATTAAATCTATTTTTGATGAAAATTTTGATCTTCTGAAAAATGGAAAATGAACCATTGCATATCCTTTTCAGTCGTACATGTTATGCTTGATATGCTCTTATGAAAATAATGCCAAATCTGATAAAGATATTTCTATTCTTGGATATCATTCATCAAGCAATGCATATAGAGCATTCATGAAAAGATTCTAGTTGTAGAAGTATCAATTCATTTTGATTCTTTATGAGACTAGTGATTTATTATCAAGATACTAAAATTATATGGTTAATCTTTTACATATAACAATCTGAAAAACTTGTTAATTAGAACCAAATTGGATTTTTCAGATATACACTTAATGATGACTACTAGAAGATTAAATCAAGAAAAGATGAAATAGATCTTGATAAGATTCTTGCATGATTAGAAGTAAAAATCACCTTTATCATTTGTTTGCTTTATAAACGTTATATCCTATCAAATGAGTGTGTAGAATGGACTTCTATGTGCTTACTTTATATATGTTAGATAACCACCATATTTAAAAATTACACATTACATATATGATAAAGCAATATGTGATTTAAAACAAGCATCAAAAGCTTGATATATAAAAGCTTAGGTAACCTTGTTGATAGAAAGTAATAGTGATAAATCTATGCATCAAAAAGAAGAATCTATGATATCTTGCTTGCTCATAGCACACATTGATGGCATCATTTTTGTTCTACCAATGAAAATTTATATGAATAGTTATATTGCAAAGTGAATTTGAAATATGATGAATGAATTAACATCTTCTCTCAAACTCCAAATTAAGACAAACAAGAAAGGGGATCTTCATTGACCAATGTTAGTCCACAAGAACACTCTTATAGAAGATTGGCATGAAGAAGGTACATCTAAGACCCCATCTTGTAGAATTTGAATAGGATGAGCAAAGTAGATCTATTGTTTAAAGTTGTATTGAAGATTGATAGAATAATTATTTCATCATACAGCTAATAGACCAGAATGTATGCTCATTATGTGCACTTGGGCAAGACTTCAATCTAACTTTAATGAATCTTATTTTATTGATAACAAATAAATCATAATCTGAATTTCTGATAGAAACAACTGTTTAAGATAAAATTGATTAAAACTTAGCTAAAATATCTTATTGATAATTATCTTAAACAAATAGAATCTAAACTAAATTATTTTTGAAAATAAGAAATTGAATTGACCTTGATAAATCTTCTATTGCCTCACATGCTTGTCCTTGAACTATCTTGGTTAATGAAACTATCTCTTTAGTTCAAGTGAAATGTGCTTGCTTATATTTAGGCAATCTCTTGAGTAAAGTGATTCAACATTTGATTATTGTCATATCTTATGATTGAGTCATCTAGTTTAAATAAAAATATGTTGGTTGAATGTTTTGTATCTTGAAGAAACTAATGACCTCCTTTCAAGAAAGAAAAGGAGTTTGTTAATAATGCAGGATCCTTGAGCAAGAAAATGAGAGATCTCAACTTGAAGGATATCTCCATGTAAGATACAATAAACATTCACATGCAAACAAGAGAGAGGACCTTCTTCAGCCAAAAGTTCATACATAAGAAATCTAGTAGGTATTTGACTGAAGAATGCAGAATGAAATGGTAATTCTAGATACTTCTCTCATAAATTAATTGAGCAAAGTCAATAACTTAAGTCTTATTACGACATGATTAAAGTCTTTAATTATTAATTTTTGATATCATGTCTATAATTGATTGAATTGTACTTTTAGAGAGTGTTTCATGGTTTGCCAAAACTAGAATATATCTTTGCATATGTCATAACCATGAAATACACAAGTATATGCTTAAAATTTTGATGTAAAATAACTTATGAGAAGTTATGAATCCATGAGCATAATGAAAATGTTGTTTGCATGATACACATATAAATGATACACAAGATAAATTCTTTATTCTGCTCTTTCGTGTAAATTACTTGAGAATAACAAAAAGAGAGAGAGATAAATAAAAGAAAATGGATATTATTCAAGAGAAGTAAAATCCAAGTAGAGGCAAATACCCCAATCTTAAGGAAAAGCAAAACAAGCATAATATATTCGGCACATTTGGAAGGGATAAAATTCGTAATTAATTACACTTAAACAGGAATAGTTTGAAGTGAACTTTATAAATTTTCTATATTGCTCATCATAGGGATGGTGCCAATGGGGAGGCTAGTGGTAGTACCCGGCACTATTTGACCCAACTATTCGGTGTAGGGCATATTAGGGACGGCACAAGAGGGAGGCTAGTGGTAGTACCTCGTGCCCCTTCCCAACTCCACCGGATAGGGAGCAAATAGAGTATAGAGCATAAGAAAGTAAAAATGAAAGACAAAGTTAATAAAAGTATATAAGAAGAATCAAGTCAATTTTTTAAACACTTGAAAACATACTTTAAGGATGAACTCAGTGCAAGATTATATATAAATAGGGGGAGTTTATTTGAAAAGAATTGATTTTGATCCTTGACATTCTTGTACTTAGTATTTTAATGCATGACTTAACACATGGTATATTTTGCATATGGTATGATGTCTTGATTTATTGATTCTCAATGTTTTGTAATGCTTCATCCTTGGACAATTTGTTTGAATGTTTGAATTGCTACATAACATCTTTTGTTTGGTTCTATTGAAAAGAAATTTCAGATTTGTCATTCATAATCATCTCTAAAATCTGAAAGTCGAATAAAATTGTAGAAAGGAGAAGAGAAGAGTATCTCTATTTAGGAAAAATAAATTGATTTTGATCTATCTTTCTAATTGCCTAACTTTGATACATAATGTTCTAATACTTGTTAAAATATCCTTATTTTGTAATAATTTAAGATGAGCCACAATGTGAAAGATACATATCTCAAACTATGACTTAAAAAGCCTCTATTGAAAATCTTTATGAAATTCAGAATATGATTTTGTATAAAAGTTTAAACTCCATATGATTACTAAATAAAATGTTAATGTAAGAAAAACAGAATTTATTTTGATCGCTCCGATACACTTCCGAAACATATCATTTCTTATCTTCAAAGTGTACTCATATTGGTCTAAATGGTGTGTCTTTCAATGATCTTGATTACAAGCAAATATTTTTAAATATATGACTTTATTTTAATATTTAAAATTTTATTGAGCTTCATGTGTACATAGCTGAAAAACTGTGATTAAGAAATTGAAGTTTATAAAATATATACCTCAATGATCATCTATATGTTTTTCCCTCCTACATTATAAAAGACTTCCATTAATATAGTGAATGATCTTAAAGCCTAGAAATATTTCACCTCACTCAAATGAGTCTAAAAGAAAGAAAATGTAAATGGTTTTGAAAGAAACTGAGCTTCAAATGAATCATTTTTGATTAATATTTCAGTACATTTTCTCAAAGTTGAAGAGGAAGCATACCTTGTTCTTAAAGGATTAGAAAGAGTAATTGCTACAAATTTTGAATAATACTAGATTACTCTACATTCTCGATGTCATAGAATTTCAGTGTTATTCACGTTTATCACTATAATCTGAAATTCAACAATTTAAAATGATTAAAGAAGAATGCATCTTTTGAGGGGGAGCTTTAGATATTCAGTATCTTATCCTAAAGTTACTTCAATTTGATGTATACCTTAAATCTTATGGATTGATTTTTATGAACTTCCTTATATTGCAAGACATGCTTTAAATTACCTTGAGATGAGTTCTATAAAGGTTGTCTTATCTCAAACCTTGAGTCTTATGAAAATAAGCTGAAACTTATAGAAAATATATTTTTGAGATTGACAATTTTATTGAACATTATCTTAGGATTCTAAACTCTTAAATGGAATGATCAATTGAGGGGGAGAAAGAAAATTTCAGAAGGAGAGGTCTTATGGAACTTAATCACATAAATCTATAACTAAAGGAGAGAGAAAGAATACTAAATGAAAAGTGATTCTAATACTCTCCAATATGTATCATCTGAAATTTAAATCTGAAAATCTTTATGATACACCTTGAGGCGTGTTATTTGGTTAGTATATCTCATGCATCACTCTTGAACCAAATTGCAAATCTTAAGAGCCTCTAATTTAATGAAAAAGGAGGAGAACAATGTATTAAATTTTCTTGAGTATCTCTTAGAAAATCTATTTTGAACCTCACTAATGAGTTTTAATTGGCTTACTCTTTAGAACTTCTATTTTGTGCCAATTCATTATTTTATGTATCAAATTGTGCTTATTTTCTAAAGGAATAAAAGAAAGTCTTTAAAAGAGCTCTAAGATGTATCACAAATTGCATGATTTCATAATTTGGTATTTGTGCTCAAATGCACTTATTATTATAAAGAACCTTTGAAGTCATTAAGAATTAATGACCCAACATGATGATATGTCTTTCACATATATAAGTTTTGATCTTTTACTCTGAAAATTAATCAAAATTGCTCTCATGTTTGATAAAATACTTAATAGATTGGGCAAAAGGTCTTAATTGAACAAGCTTTCATACTTATTATTGAAGAGAGGTTAGATTTCCACTCGTGTTTTCATTGAATATCATTTGTGGTACTTCTTGAATTAACCTAAGAGAGATTCCACCCACACTTGATTAGAAAACTATCTGTGGTATCAAATTAGAAAACTTCTTGAAATCACATTCAATGTGTTCTGCTCTGAAATTATCTTAATTGGCTCTGATCTGTGCTCACTAATCTGATTCCAATATTATTGCCTTGAGTTAAATGATTCATATCCTGGCAATAATATAACATTCAAACCAGAGTACAGTAAGGGAAAGAAATATTTGAGTGTTCTGATCTTTGTGCTTAATGTTTCACTATCTTTTTGATGCTGTCAAAAAGGGGGAGAAATATCTAAGTATATGCTTATAATGCTTTGTGATAATCAGCTTGAACTGAAATATATTGATTGTGTTAAGCTGATTAAATCTAAAGCATTATCATGAAGTATGTTTTGTTTTAAATATACATGTTGTCTACTTCATGCAACTTTGCTATGTATTACTTCTAGAAAACAATATCTTTTATATTGCATATACTCCAAGTTTTGTCATCATCAAAAAGGGGGAGATTGATGACCCAAAGATTGATTCATAGATTGATTTTGATGATCACAACACCTTGAAGTATAGATACTAATGTTTATGTTGCAAGGAGAAAGATATTTATGTTGCAAGGAACATAGCAAGTTGGAAGAACACAAGAAGGCCTCTAAAAGCACTCAAGAAAAGTTGGAAGAAAGCTACAAGTTATTGGCCCAAGTCTCAAGTTCAAAAGATTCAAATTGGAGGAGCAAATTCAAGGAAAATTTAAAAGAATAGTCTTCGAGTCGACTCCTGAGGAATTCGAGTCGACTCCAATGCTTGGCGAGTCAACTCGAGAGTAGAACGAGTCGACTCCAGGGTGTAAAAGGCAGAAAAGTCAGAGAGGGATTTTCGACCCTGAGATTCGAGTCGACTCCTGAGGAATGCGAGTCGACTCCAATGGTTGTCGGGTCGACTCCAAAGAAAGCGAGAGTCGACTCTCAGTGGTACACAAGGGAAAACTCAGAGAAGCAGTTTTTGGACACTGAGATTCGAGTCGACTCCCACAAAGTCCGAGTCGACTCCAAAGACAGCGCAACCCCAAGACAGAAGACGGTATTTTCGTCTCTGAGAGGCGAGTCGACTCCAAGACAAGTCGAGTCGACTCCAAGGCAGCGCGGCTCCAAAATACAGAGGATCAGTTTTCCGACTCTGAGATTCGAGTCGACTCCCAGACAGCTCGAGTCGACTCCAAGGCAGCGCTACACTAAGATGGCAGAAGGCTAACTTTCGAAAACTGAGAGCCGAGTCGACTCCAAGGAAGTTCGAGTCGACTCCAAGACTGGACGAGCCAAAAGACAGAGGATCGGGAGTTCGGACTCTGGGATTCGAGTCGACTCCCAGGATAGTCGAGTCGACTCGAGTGGACAAAATTCAAATTTGGAACAGTTGCCGAGTCGACTCCGGAAAAGCTTGAGTCGACTCCCGCTACAGCCGAGTCGACTCCTGATCGCGCGAGTCGACTCCGATCCCAACGGTAATATTGTCAGGAAGTGCAGACTGTGTCCAACGGCTCTATTTTTGTCTCTAACGGCTAGATTCTTGTTTCCACGCCATCTAAAGCTATAAAAACAAGAGGAGAGCTAGGGGAGAAGGCATGGAAGTGGGAGAGATCATCTAGGAAAGAGATCTCAAAGAGATTACAAAGGAAATCTCCCACAAGCACAAAAGGGCCATCCAAAACGAAATAGAGAGAAGAAGAGCATCCAAGTGAATCCGAAAGCTTCCTCTCCATCCGCGTGCTGCCTCGGGGATCCTCTACTTCATGCCAAATCAGAGGAGGATCAAGTAAAGAAGAAGCCGAGCTCCTCCATCTTCAAAACTCGTTTGAGGGCTTCTCTTTACTCTATTTGTTTATATTGTCATATCTGCTTGTTTAAGAAGCTTTGATTTGTTTTTATTCTTTGTTTTAATATCTTGTAACTTGATTCAATCAAGGGATTGAATCAAGGGGTTAAAGGTTTGTTGGTGAGCCAAAGGGAAAACCAACGGTGTAAGGTTTGTTGGTGAGCCAAAGGGAAAACCAACGGAGATAGGTTTGTTGGTGAGCCAAAGGGGAAAACCAACGGAGATAGGTTTGTTGGTGAGCCGAGGGTAAAACCAACGTGTAAGGGTTTGATTGTGAGCCCGGGAAAACAATCGGGGTTGGTTCTAGTCGGTGAGCCTGGGAAAACCGACCGAGTTCGTTGTGCGCTCGTAAAACAACAAGTTGGGTTGTGAGCTTGTAAAACAACCGGCTGTAATCGGTAGGATTATAGTGAAATTCCCAAGAGGTCTTGGGGAGTGGATGTAGGTGCTGGGGTGCACCGAACCACTATATGTCCTTTGTGTTTGTAATGCCTCTAGTTATTGTCTAACTAACACACTTACTTACTTAGATAAATTGCTTGCTTAATTCTTATCCGCACATCCTTTAGTTGCAAGCATATTTAATCAAGTCGAAGTCTATACATCAAACCCTTGCTAAGTTTAACTTTCACTGTGCATCTAGACAACTTAGCATAGTTAATCAAAAAGTTTTAGAAGTAGTTTAAAAGTTTTAAAAGACCCAATTCACCCCCCCTCTTGGGTTGTCACCTTGGGCAACAAAAATCATTTTCAATCATATGATGACACATGCATAAAGAAAGCATATAAATTCTGCATGGATGTGAAGGAGTTTCCCATGTAGAAAAGGAGATATTATGTAATCCAGTTCCACCTAAATTTCTTCTTTGTTGAGTATGTGGACAACTGAGTCAGTCAGAATGTGAAGAACCCAATCAATTTGCCATTAAGTTTGAATTTGAGCTGATCTGAATTTATGGGTTTGATTGACTTTTGAAGCTATTTTACATAAGGTGCAATAAAGCTTTGTTGGTTTGGCATTTTGTTATATGGGATTGATTATGAATTAATTGTGAGCGAATTTATTTTCAACTTTTTTTCAGGATTTTTTATTGGATTTGCAAAAGTTATAAATCAGATAAAGGTATCAATGGATGCTTACGCTCTATAAAATAAAGTTAATGGTCTCTCTCTCTCTCTCTTCACATGCACAGTCTTTTCTGCAAGTTAATTAGGGAAAATGCACGCATTTATCAGAGAACATTATGATCTAAAGCATCACTTGAGTCTGATCTAATTGATCACATCTTACAATATTGAGAGAAATAATGAGAGAAAGAAAGATAGAGAGAGAATGATGTCTGTTTTACAATCTAATAAGCTTGTAGTCACTTGTAATAACGAGTTTGTTAGAAAAGGCTTTGTATTTGAAGGCCTATTCAAATTGAGTATAAATCATAAAGATTCTAAGAAAAAACAGTTCTTTGTTCTAAATTTTGGATCTTCTAATATTTGGCATGGTAGGCTTGGTCATATGAATTTTGATCGGATCCACTAACTTGAACTTGATCCCTAAGATCCATCTGGATAAAAGGATTAAATGTGAAATTCGTATTCAAGCCAAAAGTACTGCAAAACCTTTCAAATATATTCATAGAAACCATCTTAATCTAGTTCATAGTAATGTGTATGACACTACCAAAATTCCAACTCCAGGAGAAAACTATTACATTATAACACTCATTGATAATTTCTTCCGATATTATTACACATATCTAATTAGATCCAAACATAAAGTCTTCCATAAGTTTAAAAACTTTAAGGCTAAGGCTAAAATCTAAATTGAAAAAATACTTAACAGACTTATGTCTGATCAAGATGGAGAATATACCTCGAATAAAATCGCCCTATTCTGTCAAGAACATAGAACCATTCATAAGATATCACCTCCTTATTCCCCGTAGTTTAATGATGCCCTAATGGATATGGTTAATTTAATGTTAATAAGTTCAAGTGCATCCGAGAACTTGGGGGGGGGGGGGGTCCTTTTAGTAGCCTGTTACATCTTAAACAAAATACCTTTTAAGGATAGTAATAAGATACCTTTTAAACTTTGAAAGGATTAGATTACCTAAGTGTAGAAGTGCCTAGCTAAGTCGGTATACCTAAACCTAAGAAAAGAAAATTGGCCCTAAAACCATAGATGCAATCTTTATAAGGTATTCTTTAGATAGAAGCACCAACGGGTTTGTTGTATTAAATTCTGAGATAAGTGATATCGTTAATAATATTCTCATCGAGGCTAAAGATGCTACTTATTTGAAAATATTTTCTCTTTTAAGAACCAAATAACAAATTCAATCTGATCTATCCTCTAACCCTAGCCTTGTTGAATCAGAGGTTCTTTATGATTCGAGAAAGAAGAAGACGTCTTACTCTGATCATGGACGTTCTAAATCTAGAAGAAGCATATGGACTAGAAAGAAAAATGACCTTGGTAAAGGAATCTTTACGTTTCTTGTTGAAGGTGAACCTTCCACATATGCTAAGGCAATGTCGTCACCTAATGCCTCTTTCTAGAAGGAAGTCATAAAATTTGACCTAGTGCCTCTTTCTAGAAGGAAGACATAAACTTTGAATTCTTTAGATCCTAACGGATCTTTCTCCAAGCAGTAAACCATTAGGTTATAATTGTATTTTGTTGGGAACCCGCCCATGCCGCTGATATTTCAAAAAAATTTAGATGGCAGCGGAATCGGCATAAGCGGGATCGACGTTCATCGCATGAACGTTGTTTCATGAACCGTTCGTAGTTAGATAAGAATTAAAACTTTTAAATGCATTTAGAAGATCAGATCTTCACCTTGTGCGGGTAGATGATCACCGCAAACTGAAGTTCGTGGTCTAGGATGAAGGTTCGCTTGAAGCCGTTCAAGTGCCCGGCCTCTACGGGTATCCACACGAAGCAGTGATCCGATCAAAGCTCTCTTGTCTTCCTGGGGTGCTAGCTCCCTTGCAAAGACTTCTTTTTGATGGCTGATTTCCTCTCTTTCAATCAACCCTTGATTGTGCTTGAGAGGAGGAAGAAGAAGGATGAAGAAGAGGAAGAAGAACGAAGCCCCTTGCAGCCTTTCTTTTTCTCCTTGCGTTGGAGCCAAGGAAGAAGACCAAGAGGAGGGAGACGCCTCCTCTTCTTTTTCCCTTTGCTGATGGCGGCTGAACCAAGGAAGGGAGAGGGGTGGCCACGGCTTAGAAGAGGAGAGGGAGAGCTCATCTAGGGCGCCGGCCCCCTTTGCCCCTTTTTATAACCATCTAGGGCTCCTACAATCTAGGAGCCCTAGAGTAATTACCTTTCTCTTCTCCCTTCTCCACATGGAAAAGGGAGGGGCATATTCCCCTCCTCATGGTTAACCCTAATCCACATTAAGTAGGGTTTGAAATGCCCTAATGTGGTCAAGCCCTAATCCAATTAGGCTTAGCCCAAGGGTGAACCAATTAGGATCCAATCTAGGTAAGTCCTAATCCAATTAGAACTTAAATCAATTTTGACTCAATTGAACTCTTCAATCCTAATCCAATTAGGAGTCTTATTGATTCATTAGATTAATAATTAATTGTGACTTAAGAAACCCTAATCCAAATTAGGACATATTTAATTTTAGTCCTAATCCAATTAGGACTCTATTTGAATCCGAAGTCCTAATCCGATTAGGACTCTAGGAATCCTACTCCAAGTAGGAATCCAATTTTGATTCAAAACTCCTAATCTCATTAGGATTGCAGGAATCCTATTCCAAGTAGGAATTCCAGTCCTACTCCAACTAGGATTCCCAGTCCTAATCCAATTAGGACTCTAGGAATCCTACCCGAAGTAGGACTCTTGTTTTAAGTCCAATTAATTAATTCCCTTTGTTCCTTCTTCAACCGAATATCAATCGAATTGATTACTCGTGATTCATAATCACTATTCAACCATCGGATCGGTCAATACTTCTAGTGTGTGTGACCCCATAGGTTCTACTCTGACTGGTAGTGAGATATATTATGATCTCTATCACAACATCATTGAAAACTCCTTTCAATGGGTTGGAACGATTCCAACTCAACTCATTAGGGTTTATCGATCATCAAGATAATCCCTATGAGTCCCACCATCCACCAGTGACACCTAGCAGCATGTAGTGGCTACCCAGTAGAATAGAAAGATGAACCTCTAGGTGCAGTTAACGTGTGATACAGTCCTACTATCGTGGATCCCTACAGGACGGAGGTCATGGACAACTCGTCAAACCCCATCGTCTGTCATATGTCAAGATTTATTTGACTTGAGTTCGATAGTGGAAAACTCTTTTTCCACTTTATATTACTGCCCTGGCCAAGATCTTAGAACTCAGTCTAACAAATCACATAGGATCACTCCTCTTCTATCAAGGTCGATAGATTCCTTATAGGTGCATACCCTACTCCTACAGTGAACTTACTGCAGCCAATCTACACTGCATGGACCCATATGGCTAGAGACCATGTATGTGTGCAGTCAAACTACAATAACCTCACTGTGAGTAGCCGAAGCACCGCAGGTCAAAGGACCAGTCATACTACTGCAACATCAAGCAAGTCACTGACGAGTGGATAGACATCCAAGTGACTTCTTGTCTTGGTCACGCTCAGTACCCTTGTTCTCTAACAAGCACCTGCACTATCACTTCAGTGTCCCTACACTGTGGACTCAAGTCTCGTCCATCCAGAAGGAAAGTGATCTGTGCACTGATCGGATCGATCACCGTCCTCGTGATGATCCATTGATCAGGAGCATTTAGAAATTAATCACCAATGATACATGGCTCAAATTCTCAACTCTTGAGAATATGTATCATCATCTTATTAATTTCTTGGACGATTCATAGACACATAAATAATATGAATGAAAAAGATGCCTTTTATTTATTCAATAATAAACAGTCAAGTACAAAATTATGTCCCTAGAATCAACAATGTGTCAGCCAAATTGGCTTCTAGAGCATACATCTAACAATCTTCCACTTGCACTAAAGCCAATTGGTCATATATCTTAGGCCCATCTTCTCAAGGTGGGCTTCAGTCTTTTGCTGACTCAGCTGCTTAGTGAACGGGTCCGCCACGTTATCTGCGGAGTCTACTCTCTGCACCTTTACATATTTCTTCTCAACATAGTCGCGTATGAGATGGAAGCGCCGCTCTATATGCTTAGACTTCTGATGAGACCTTGGCTCCTTAGCAAGGGCTATGGCGCCATTATTATCGCAGTAGAGTGTCATGGCATCTGATGTCATCACGTCCAACTCTACAATGAATTTCTTGAACCAGAAGCCTTCCTTAGCAGCTTCAGAGGCGGCGATGTATTCAGCTTCCATAGTAGAATCAGCAATGATCGGTTGTTTAGAACTCTTCCAATTTACCGTACCACCATTGCACAAGAACACATATCCAGATGTTGACTTCCTATCATCGACATCAGTCATGAAGTCTGAATCTGTGTACCCTTCTACTTTAACTCTGATGATCCTCCAAAAACCAAGAATAAATCTTTAGTTCTTCTCAAGTACTTAAGAATATTCTTCACAGCTGTCCAGTGTTCTTCACCTGGATTCGACTGATATCTGCTTGTGACACTCACAGCAAGAGCTATATCAGGTCGTGTACACAGCATGGCATACATGAGGCTTCCTATTGCCGATGCATAGAGAATCTTGCTCATGCGTTTGAATCTCTTCAGATGTGTTGGGGCACATCTTCTTGGAGAGATGAATTCCATGCCTAAGGGGTAAGAGACCCCTCTTGGAGTTTTCCATGCTGAACCTCTTCAGCACCTCCTCTATGTACATTTTCTGTGAAAGGCCAAGCATCCTTTTAGATCTATCTCTATAGACCTTTATTCCCAAAATATAGGATGCTTCCCCAAGGTCTTTCATGGAGAATTCTTTTGACAACCAGACCTTGACCGAGGTTAGCATGGGAATATCATTCCCAATCAGGAGAATGTCATCTACGTACAGTACGAGAAAAACGACAGCACTCCCACTAACCTTTTTGTAAACACACGGTTCCTCTTCGTTTTTGATGAAATCAAACATTTTGATTGCGTCATCGAAACGAGTGTTCCAACTCCGAGATGCTTGCTTTAGTCCATAGATGGACCTTTGCAGCTTGCAGACCTTGTGATCTCCATCACTGGAAGTGAAACCCAAAGGTTGTTCCATATAGATGTCTTCATTAAGATATCCATTCAGGAAAGCAGTTTTCACATCCATCTGCCAGATTTCATAATCATGAAATGCTGCAATGGCAAGCAGTGTTCAGATGGATTTCAGCATGGCTACAGGTGAAAAGGTCTCCTGATAGTCAATGCCTTCGCGTTGACTATACCCTTTCGCCACCAGCCTTGCCTTAAAGGTCTCTACCTTTCCATCCGAACCTATTTTCCTTTTGTAGATCCATTTACATCCAATAGGTACAATACCTTCTGGTGGATCTACTAAGGTCCAGACTTGGTTGGAATGCATGGAGTCTAACTCTGACTTCATGGCTTCCAGCCATTTCTCGGAATCGATATCAGATATCGCCTCATCGTAGATTTTGGGATCTTGTGTATGATCCCTATCTCCCACTAGGAACATTTCCTCGGTATCCTCTTCTAGTATACCTAAGTATCTATCGGGAGGATGGGAGACCCTACTAGATCTACGAGGTGGTCGAGGGACATCGTGTACTAGCTCTGTATGAATGGGTTCGATAGGATCCATGACTCGTTGCTTTTCAGAGACTTTCTCTTCAAGCTCAATTTTCCTCCCACTGCCTCTATCAAGGATAAACTGATTTTCCAAGAAGATGGCATGACGGCTCACAAACACATTGTGATCCTTTGAGACGTAAAAATTGTATCCTAATGACTCTTTAGGATATCCTATAAAACAAGCACTTATGGTCCTAGCCTCTAACTTGTCCGCCTGTAGTCTCTTGACGTGGGCCGGACATCCCCAAATCTTGAGATGACCCAGACTTGATTTCTTACCATGCCATATCTCATACGGTGTGGTAGGAACGGATTAGAGGGAACTCTATTCAATAAATAAATCGCTGTGAGTAAGGCATCTCCCCAAAGGAACATAGGTAAATCAGTGAAGTTCATCATGGACCTGACCATATCCAATAGGGTCCGATTCCTCCTCTCTGACACCCCGTTGAGTTGAGGTGTACCCGGAGGTGTCCATTGTGAGACTATGCCGTTTTCCTTAAGATAGTCCCGGAATTCCCCACTAAGGTATTCTCCTCCTCGATCTGATCGAAGAGCCTTAAGAGATTTTCCAGTTTGTTTTTCTACTTCATTCTTGAACCCTTTGAACTTTTCAAAAGATTCAGACTTGTGTCTCATAAGATACACATATCCATACCGTGAATAATCATCGGTAAAGGTAATGAAGTAAGAATAACGTCCCCTGGCTAGCACATCGAATGGGCCACATACATCTGTATGTACTAGGGTAAGTATTTCAGTGGTCCTCTCCCCATGTCCTACAAAGGCAGTTTAGCCATTTTTTCTTGAAGACAGGACTCGCAAACTGGATATGACTCGGAAGTCAATGAGCCTAAAAGCCCATCTTTATCCATTTTGTTCATTCTGTCCTCTCCAATATGGCCAAGCCTGAGGTGCCACAAATATCTTTGGTTTATCTCATCTCTAGATCTTTTGGATCCTTTGGCACTCACTTCTTGCTCGGTAATATTCACAGATACATCCATATGTAAATGATAGAGACTGTCGATCATGAAACCACGTGCGACTATTTTAT